>NW_028186379.1:3927713-4096751 GCF_003343005.1 Rhea americana
CGCCTCGCCCCGCGCCCCATTGGCTGCGCCGGCAGGTGTGGGCGGGGCGGCGGCCGTTGGCCGTTGGCCGTTGGCCGTTAGCCAGGTGCCGGCGGGGAGGCGGCAGCGGTGCGCTGCTCGCGGCCGGGGCGGCTCTCTGCCGCCTGCCCGGCCCTGCTGGCGCCGGGCGGAGAGGGAGGCTCGGGCTCCGCTGCAAAGGGGGCAGCGGGCGGTGGGGGAGCAGCCCCCCGGGGAGGGAGAGAGGGAGGGACGGGGTCAACATTTGTTGTTGGCAGCACAGATGAAAAGTATCCCAGAGAAAAGACGGGAAGGAGGAGAGAGCCTTATAGGTTAGTTCAAGTACGGCAAAACTAAGTTTATAACCAAATGCAGGGGTACAAACAATACGTGCAGTGTTGTCATTGTCCACGGCGGTAACAAGAACCCACATGAAGTCRTTTTGTGTGTATTTTGTGTGTGCACATGATAGACAGCACGTGATAGGTAACACTGAAGAAAATGGTCTTTAACTGGCAATCTTTAAAAAACAAATGTAGCTGACATAACGGCAGCGACACCTAGAAAGAGAGCAGAGCTCTTCTCAGTGTTCCCAGCAATATTCTACAGTACACTTGATTCTTTAGATTGTTAAGCACTAAGTCTGACCTCACATACAACTGAGCAGTCGGCTCTTAGTTTAGAAGAAAGCTTGCAGCACTGATACCTATTGACACAAGTGGACCTTGGGAGCATTTTAGCATTCAGCATTAAAATCAGTTCTTGAAATGCTTAGATCTTGAACTCTAAATATCACTTTAATTATAAACAAGTGACCCATGCTTACAGTAAAAGACCATTTGAAGAATTGGTTCCTATCCACACCAGGCCACCTACTCTGAAGAAGCCAGCAATAACTTCTTAAACTTTAGATTTACAAGAGCTAGTAGGACCTCAAATTTTAAACTTTACTATAACTATAGTGATGAACTGCAACACTTTAGTAAAATGGAAGAACATTTTCTATGTTGATAGCAAGCTGCTTCTTAAATGTTTACTGTGAAGCTGCCTCATCCTATATGAAATGCAGCACTTCACGTATCTGGCTATGTCTATACAGCCAAAAAAAGTAAACCTGGGGAGTGACTTTGAATGCTACATGGTAATTGGCCCTATTGTTAGTGGAGATTCCCTGACATGATTTTGGTCTTTGTCTATTAGCAGCCAACACCTAGTCATGGTTTGGAGGCTGTAAAAGCACAAGATTATTCCTCCTAGGCAGAATAGGCAAAGCTACACCAGTTTGTCTCTCTCCATAGTCTTTAGGCATTATTGCAACAGGTTTTTGCCCCCTCAGGCGCTTTAGATATCACTACTGCTTATATTACAGTCTAGGACATGCATCACAGCATCTCAGCCTTAGGGTACAAAAATGACCAGTTTGATGGGCTGAAGCACAGCCTTCATGTTAGTTCAGACACTGGACAATTTTTGGAGGGAAGTGCTCTGGAAAAAAAAATCTAAAATGCCACTGGTGACAACAGTGGTGTGTAAAGTAGTATGTAATGTGGCTATGGCARGTCTGTGGTGCTTGGCATGGAAGAAGTCCCTGGCCCTGCTAACTGAGTGATACAGACGTAGTCCTAACTTTCGCATTTCTGCCTGCAACACTACCCAAGACAATATCCTTACATAAACCGTAACAYTGGTTCTATGAAGGGAAGTAGCCCTATAGTGGAACATAAGGCTTGTATTAGTGCTCGTGCTTGTCCTAACTCACCGGTAACTTCAGATTCATGAATAAATTTGGCTCAGAACACAGCAGATTCTGAAACTTCACCCTAACAATAGCYGTGCCTATAATCAAGGCCCAGAACTTGATCAAAAGAGATGATAAAGCACTGAAGCCTTTCAATGCAGTGTAAGAGTATAAGGTGCTACTACATACTAGCACTGACTCTGATTCTGTAGGCCCTGCAGCAGCCTGCCTTAAACACAGCTTCTCAAACTTTCAGTTTCTGAGCACCTACCAGCCCCTACCTTGTATCCAATGAACTAATCTCCATGGCAGAAGAAAACAGAAGAGTGTCAGTCCCTAAAAGCAACAGCCTTTTTCTTATGTCTGTATACCMAGCAGCAAACTCAGTTCTTCGACGCTCTGAGTCTTGAATTGTAAACCTCATCTTATTTCTCACCCTCATAATATCTGGAGATGAAAGTAAAGACCTATTCCTACAATAGAATAAAAAAAAGACATTTATGACTGCTGATACCAGTATCCTTCCTAGCTCTGCAGGTCTTGCAAAAATTTCAGTTCACTCAGATTTAGAATCCTTTACCCAGACAATAATCGTACTCCTGACCACACTTAAAAACAGATAGAGTTGATCATTATTGGTACCAGTGCACTGCAGTTCTTGCAGCTGCAGTAACAACTCAGTGCTTTAGGCTGTAGATTTCCRAAGTCTAATCCTAACTATGAGATGTGTACCTACAGCAACAGCAAAAAGAAGTCTCRTAAATCCCTGGCCTTTATTGACGCCAGGCTTTATTCTTAATACTGATGGCCCTGCAGCATCTAGTATATTCAGTAACAATACAACTTCTTCAATATTTGGATTCCTAACCTAACCCTGACTATTACTGTGTTTTAAACATGGGGCATATGCTGACAACAATATATATGAATGTCAGCATCCTTTCTGATGTTCTTGGGCAGCAGCATGTGGTAACATCATGCATGTTGGACCATGCACGTGCACACCTTGTAGCAGAACAGGTAACAAGGCMTTTTCAAATACTGGCTTCAGTCCCTTGCCATTTATGTGGGCCTTCAGCAGCCAGTTGCCATCTGTTCTTCAGGATCCATAGTTCCAAACCCTAAAGCTAAGCCTAACTGTCATTCTAACCTTCATCTTAGTGATAACAAGTGTCTCATACTTCTGAGAAAAGAAGGAATACTTTGACCTCCCTCTTAGCTCCAGCCTTCTTCCCATATCATCAGGCCCTGCAGAATCCTGCAATAATGCAACTTCCCAGCTTCCAGTAATAAGGTTGGTTCCTGACACATTAGATTTCCAAGCTCTATTGTAAACTGAACCCTACCAGTATCTCTGCTTATAACCAGTTGCTCATCTCTATGGTAGAATACAAAGCACTGGCCTCTCTTGACATGAACTTTCTTCCTAACTGCAGCAATAAACCTGGTCCTTCAGGCTTTGGACTCCCAAATCCTGGTTCTCAGTGTAACATCAGTGTAATTATAACCAAAAGACCATGCCTTCAAGTGAAAGAGAGTATTAGGTGTGGTCCCCTAGTAAGGCTCATTGACTTGCTATTCCTGCAGGCCCTAGAGCATTCATCAATTATCTTATTTCTTCAAAGTGCAGATTTTAAAATCTTAACCATACATCTTTACTCAAGAAATTCATCTCTACAGTTTAAAGAATGTAGGATGCATTGACTCCCTCCCTCTTCTTATCTCAATGGGCCCTATAGTCTCTTCCTTACCTTTAGTTAGCTGTAGGGGATATAGCAATATAATCCTGCTTTGATAATCCAGTTTGATGGCATTCTTCCCAGTATATAGGTCTTTGTGAATTACATTCCTCRTCAGAGTTTTCATCAATTCCTGTTTATCAGCAGTGGGATCTATGGGCAGCAGGATCTTCTTTCTCCCTTTTCTGCAGACCTTCAGTCTGTGCTTACCAATGAAAAATTAAGAAAGGGGCCAGAGAGGCTTCTACCACATGTGCCTATGATACAGGTTGGTAGAGTAYGACATCCAGGGGAAATGCCTTAGCTACTCCAGCTGCTGCCGCTTCGGGGAATTTGAACAGCTTGAGAAGTGCCCACTTGAGAATGCACTTCTGCGAGGCCTTCCTCCCAGCCCCACCTCCTCTTCTGCTCCTTTTCTGACAGCAGGGTAACACCTCCATCCTGCCAGGCTCTACTGCCAGCTCCAGCCATCAGCAGAACCAGGGAAGCAGGCAGCTTTTCTCCTATTGGTAAGATATGGGATGGATCTGGGGGGATGTGCTACTGGCAGCAGCTAGCAGGTACACCAGCAGTAGTTGTCTCTCTTCATCTTGCAGTAGGAGAGAGAAGGAGAGAGCAGCAGCATAACTGGGTTAGAAAAATGCACTCCTTCCAGACATGCGAGTCCAGGCAGAGCCCTATGCAAACACAGCTGGTCATGTCAGTGTCTCACTTGATCTACATTGTGCTATGTGYTTACTGTAAAAGGAACGATGCAATTGCTTCACATCCTCTTCAAACTCTTCTCTGTACCTACATTCCTTTGTACCTCTTCATGCAGTGTGACTTTAAGTCTCCTTTTAGTCCAGATGTTTATTACCACAGGCCCTCCACTAGTGAAGTCTCACTACAGAGCTTAGTAAGACCAGAGTCCTGCCCAGTATTATACCATGATCACCCTTCCCTTCTCTATCCTAAATTTGGCACTAACACACAGCTTGGGTCTTTCCTCAGGTGTCTGTTTCAGGTGTTTATCCTTGTTCAGGATCTCTTCTAAACCCAATATAGATTCTTTCTGAGAGCCCAGGTAAAGTTCAAGTGATGTGGGAGCTCACAGACTATAGAATGTATAGGAAACTGTTCTCTTACTCTTGCTTATCACTAAAATGAATGTGGCACCAATTCAGCCAGCTTTGTGTTCTGTTACACCAGTCCTGTAGCTTAAAATGACATCAGAGAAATCACTCACAGAGAAGTGGAGTAAACAGCAAGGCTCTCTCCTCTGCAATCATTTTAAAAATGTTTTCCTAAGGAAACAGAATATATGCATTTACACTCCTTTTCTGTTTTCTTTCTGCAAATTCTTCTCTCTCCCCAGTCCTTGATGTTTGAATCCTTTGTCAAATTTTAATGATATTTAACAGCAGGAGAGAGATAATTAAGTTTCATGACAACTGGTGTCTTGGTAGAGGAGCCTCAAGTCAAAGTCCCAGGTGAGGAAAGCCTTTAACAGTTCCTTGGTCAGTTTTGCCTACCAGCTGCCTCTTCAGTATACACATACTTTGGAGCCAGACACAGCATATGCTGTCTCTTTTCCAGCTTGGCATTTATAGGATATGCAGCAAGGGGCTAAGGAAGGGCCTAGAGGAACTGAGATAAGATGAACTGTGGGCATGAGGGAGACAGCACAGCTAGGATTTGCCATGTGTGGGATACAGTCTGTAGAAAACCAGACTATGCTGTTTTTCATAGAACATTTTTTTTCATATAAATTCATATAGTTGCAACATACAGTTCAAACTATTTAAATCTGCTAGCAAAAAACCTTACAAAGACTATGGGCAAAGAAAGGATTTCAGCTGTTTCATAGCACTCATAAAAGTTATTACCTTACAAATCATTATCTTATGTAATGTTTTCTTAAATATGGCTAAGACACTTTTGTTTTATGATAGGGAAGTCTTGTGACCCTGGCAGCCCTGAGGATCAGCCGTAATGGGGTACAGAATAGCACCTGCATACCAGAAGATGGGGCTAGCTGAATGGTAGATGTTTACGTGTGGATGCCTGCAGTGCAGTACAACTGCTGAGTTTGCAGCAGACCAGTAAAGGCATTCTCAAGTACCTGGAGAGGAACAAGGTTCAGGCCTAATAGTCAGCTGCAGTCAAATGGGCTCAAGCACAGTCAAGTGCAGAGATTTCACCTAGTTCCAGTGTCACTTCAGGTGAAAGGACCTGTAGGGGAAGTTATAGAAGCTACAGCAGAACCTCCTGGAACATCTTYTGAATGTCCCTTTCTACTTTCTAGCAGTTCCTAGAGAGAGATAAGACATACTATTCTGCCAAATGCTTTGAAGGAAGGAGAAGGAGCTGGTGTAATGCTGTCACACACAACATTTTCCTGTGTACTGGTYTGTAGGCTTGCATTAAAGATATATATGCTTTGCCTTTTACATTAGCAGACAGTCTGTTTTACAGACAAAGCTCCACAATCAGATCACGGCTGCTCATACCCAGCTGCAGCCGTGACAGCCAAAGTCAGTCTGTCACTGGAGATGACATGCGTGCAGCACAAGGCAGTGCTAAGGAGATGTGGAGGGGATAAGATCCTTCCACTTCCACAGTGAGAATGCCCACTCTCTGTTGGTTACCTGAGACAAATACTGACAATTCATTTGATATTTGTGTTCTAAGATGCAGAATCATACTCTTTTCTCTGTCGAGTAGATTAGAAACTTCCACCCTCCAAAGACACTTTATTATTTTGTACAGTCATTTAACACTTGGGATGGGAGATATGTTAAAGGCCCCAGACTGTGAGATACGTCAAAGGTACCAATTTGCTAACAAAGAGAGAAACAGATGCACAGTGGCATAGATTTATTTGTCTCTCTGCAAAATCAAAAATGGTACTCGAGTACAGTTCCTGTCTTAAAAAAACAACAAATTACTGAAAATGAAGAAAATCATTGTCAGTCGTATGTCTGCATTCAAGGAAGTGTAAAATTGGTATGATAGCTTCGTGTCTTCAAAAGTATAGAACTCACTGGAWTGATATTTTGAGTCTTTGCTTTCTTGAAATTTTACACAGAGGTGGTTCAGAATGATCTCAGTACAGAAGTGTATTTATAGACTTGATTGTGGTAGTATGAACATCTAAGTACCATTTTGAAACTGCTGACATTCAGTAAAACTATTTTAAGTTTTCCAAGTAGGAAACTTTCCAGCAATGTCAGGACAGTAGTTAGCAATTGATTTTCTTTTGGCAGTTTGCCATGTGGTCAAAGTGACAGACACCAGAACTCTTTAACACATTTAATGGGATTTTCCTTCCATTTACACTATCATAAATTACAAAGCATATTTCACTTCACAAAATAAAACCATTTCCAGATCATTTTTATGACAGTATTAAGTAGTACATAACCTATCACAAATAGTCCTGTACAGTTCATGAGGATCTATAGAAGTATTGGGTACTGAGACTATTTAGCATTTGCTCTGCAATCCGGGTTAATCTATCTAGCCCTTAGTTATTTCTCTAGAAGACAAAAAATTTACAGTAATAACCTCCACCTCCCTTCATTATCATAGTTACACATATTTTTCAATTTGAATAGAAACAACTGCTCCCTGAAATAATTCAGGAAACTGCATCACTGAGTTACCAAGCATATGATTCAAATGATCAAGATGAGGGATTAATACTTTTTTTGTATTGAAAATTGAGTTTGGTAGTAAAGTATGCTGATTTGCTATGCTTGCAGAAACATCTCATGCTGAGAAACAGTTTTAACATTAGGAATAAGTTGCAGTTAGACTATGAACTCTGTAGATCAATGTTTGCAAAGGGAGAAACATATTAAAATTTGGTAATAATTAAATTTACCAACTCCCACATTTCTTACACATTCTTGTTTTTTCAAAACAAACCATCAGGAAACACATTCAAGAGAAATACCTACATTTTCAGCAGATTTACTGTACGTTTATAAATACAGAAACATGACAAAACATAGCTTGATTTTTACAGAAAAACCAAATCCTTCATAATTAACCCCAAAAAGTGCTAACTTTTCAACAAGGCCAGAAAATATCCAGTGTCCCAGCATCACTTAACTTACATATTACTGTAATCCAAGAAAAATCTGGCATGTGAAACTGATACTACCACCAGGACTTATGAAAAATTCCCAATACTATATTTGACATGGGATTAAAAAAAAAGACAAAAAAGAGAAAATACTATATGTTTTCAGAAATATCAAATGGCTAAAAGTGTACTATACAATCTTAGAATGCCAGTGCCTAAAATATAAAGAAAGAAATGTAAAGAAAGTTGGAATACACACAAGAAAAGAATTCTCCTTTAAAACATTTGCAATGAAAGAGGTATATCAGGATAATACTGCATTAGTGGTAATTGTTTTCAATATATCATAGCAAAAATGCAGGAGAGAATTATGTGGAAAATAATCAATGCACCGCATTGGTTTATAGTTCGCTAAAATAAAATGCCATTCTTTCAGCTAGGTAAAGTAAAAATATCTTTATAATATAGGTTCTGTTTCACAATTGACATATATAATTATGTCTTATGGAGAGGGAAAATGTATAGCTGTATACAAGTAACATTGATTAAGTACCTTTTTGCTTCTCTAGCCATATTAAAATATGTTTTGTGTTTCTTAATAAGTTAACAATAAAATTGTTTGCAACTTCTCAAAACAAATATACATCTGAGGCAAGGCAAAAGATACAAGGTAAGAGGATTTTTTCTGACCTTTTTTTCCCTTCTACAAAGACGCATATGTCTATGAGACATAGGCTTTCCCAAGCATTTTGGCATCTATCTGCAACTTTGCAGAAACTGAAGTGCAGCCAAGGAACTTTTATTTTTTAAAAATTGTAAAGAAACGTATTTTCCTTTCAAACTAATTGTTTCAAAATAAATGGCTATGAAGTTATGTCTCTATCGGTCTAAAAGAGAACATCTTCATTTTCTATTAAAATTTGCACAATTAACTTCTGGTACCGCATGTCATTCAGAGTAGCAAGGGTACTGTCTTCTGGAGGTCTCATTAAAGTAGGCCCAAACACTATTCCCAGGTTTTCAGCATTCATAAAATTCTCCTTTTCATGCAAAATAACCCAAAAATAGGAAAAAAAAAAAAAAAAAAAAAAAAAAAAAGAAAAAGGCAAGTAGTCATTTAGTTACCAAAAGAATATATTGTATCTTTATTCTGTGGGTCTGCTTCATATCAAATATTGCTAGATAATGACATTTTTTTCAGTAACAATTTTTACTTACCCTCAACATAGTAACCATTTCCACAGCAATCCAATGCAGTTATGGTGGGGCCGTATATTCCAGTACCTTTAAACACCCTTCCTGCAACTCTTGGCCACGTGGCTAACATTTAAGGTATAAGAATTAGASGCAACTGCTTTTCTGAAGAGCATAATCACAGTTTAAATGATGATGCATGGAACATTCCCCCACCCTGCAGTAACATAGTTCTGTGCCATGTTGGACTCAGTGTGCATCACACTGAATATGAACCTGTAATTTCTTTTGACTATCCATGACCCCCCATGCTCCCAGATAAGGAAAATCAGCCTTCAGGGAACCTGTASATGGATTTTGGATTTGCTGTTTATCTTGGGATGACAGCTGAGTTATTCTGGCTACTCCTGTACTTCAGGAGCAGGCTGAAACCTGGAGCAATCTGGAAACTCAGTTCGCTGCATATGGTTTCTTGTCTCTAGGAGTCTGTATCCAGCAAGAAGTCAGACTGCTACAAATGCTGTCTATCCTTGACAGAGAACAGAGGTACTTCTAGGAAGGATCCCAGGCTGTTTTCTTCCTCTGACATGGGTCTTACAATGTAATACAAGGATAGACGGGCTCCAAGCCTGCAGCAAATACAGACTGCCAGGGATTGTCCAAGCTGCAGAGAAGTGGGCCCTTAGGCCTACTGGAAAATGCAAGGTGTGCGCAAGGTTTTTGTCCAAATAGTACAGCTGGGTCACACTGGTGTTGTCCCAGCAGTCCTTTGGTATTTGAGTTCCATCTTAAGACTGTTTTTGTACTGCAATACAGAGACAGAGCCACAATCACTTAGTAGGTCATGGTCCCCCATGGACCAGACACTTGCTGTTACTRAGTAGAGCACAGGTGAATTTTGACATCTTCTCCCAGCACAGCTCCTCTGCCACAGTGCAGCCACTGTATTGCAGCCAGCTTTTGGGGCAATAGCTAGGATTGCCTCTGGCCATAGCAATTCTCAACTGGATAGCAGTAGGCAGTGGATTTCCTCATGCCATCAGGAGAACAGAAACAGACTGAAACCAAATGAGGTAATCTGGTCTTCCTGTGTTTGCAAGGTCCAAGTAAGACTAAATTTCACCTCTCTTGTTAGCTCTCTTCAAAGAATAGCTCTGTTCAAGGAGAAGCCCAGAAAAACACAGTTCTTGCTTGTTTTCAAGAGGACAGAAAACTGCTAATGCCCTACCTCATCATTTTCCAGCACATGCATGCTAGCTGGTGCTTTGCAGGGAGAAAAGGCAAATGTAGGCTCTGCCTAGCCCCTGCCACTACTGTGCAAGTAGATGAGTAACTTGTCTGCTTTCCTTCTGTATCCGCATGCAGCAGAGATGCAGCTATGCAATGACCTGTGTYTTACTATCATGTACTTCGCCACATAGGAAACTGCTCTTACATTTCCTCCAATTTTRACTAAAAAAGTTGTCAGAAAGAACATTCCTATTTGACTGCAGAATACTGCTCTGCAAGTTAAACAGCAAACAATTAACCAATTGACTGACARGCACATTTTTTATTACTGATACTATCCTCTGTCAGATTTTCTTGACTGTTCCAAAATGGGAGGAGTGGCTGMTACACCAGAGGGCTGTGCTGCCATTCAGAGAGACCTGACAGGCTGGAGAGTTGGGTGGAAAGGAGCCTCAAGAAGTTCRACAAGGGCAAGTGCAGAGTCCTGCACCTAGGGAGGAAGAACTCCCTGCACCAGTACTGGCTGGGGGCTGACCYGCTGGAAAGCACCTCTGTGGAGAAGGATCTGGGAGAGCTGGTGGACAACAAGTTGACCATGAGCCAGCAAAGTGCCCTTGTGGCCAAGAAAGCCAATGGTATCCTGGGGTACAYTAGGAAGAGTGTTGCCAGCAGGTCAAGGGAGGTGATCCTGCCCCTCTACTCAGCCCTGGKGAGGCCTCATCTCGAGTACTGTGTCCAGTTCTGGGCTCCCCAGTACARGAGAGACAGGGAGCTACTGGAGAGAGTCCAGCGTAGGGCTAYGAAGATGATTAGGGGACTGGAACATCCGTCCTATGAGGAACGGCTGTGAGAGCTGGGCCTCTTTAGCCTGTGGAAGAGAAGACTGAGGGGGGATCTTATCAATATCTTAAGGGAGGGTGCAAAGAGGATGAGGCCTGACTCCTTTTAGTGATGCCCAGCAACAGGACGAGAGGCAATGGGCACAAACTGAACCACAGGAAGTTCTGCCTGAATATGAGGAAGAACTTCTTTCCTGTGAGAGTGACGGAGCACTGGAACAGGTTGCCCAGAGAAGTTGTGGCATCTCCTTCTGTGSAGATATTCAAAACCTGCCTGGATGCAACCCTGTCTAACACRCTCTAGGTGACCTTGCTTGAGCAGGCGGGTTGGACTAGATGATCTCCAGAGATCCCTTCCAACCTCAACCATTCTGTAATTCTGAAATTTCTACAGAGTCCAAAAAAAGCTCCTGCATGCCAGGTAATGTCTCATCAAAAGAAAAAATTACTCAGTGTAATGACCTGAGCCAATTCAAAATGAGAAGTCTCTACATAATGAGAACTTGATTAAGCATGAAATGCATTTCACAGAAGCTCTCTAATGCAGTTTTATGTGAGTCTTTTTTTCAGGGTGGTATTAATAATGCATATCTGTCTCAAAAACAGAAAATAATCCATTTGCACCCAAGTAGTTACAAGTAGTGGTACAGCTAAGGATGATCAAAGATGTGCTGTGACGAAGATGAACARTTTTCTTTCTCCCTAACCCTCTTTTTTGTTGTTTCCAAGTATCCCATAAACTTTAATGAGAGAAAAGGCTCATATCTCAGGCAATATATTCTTAAATGAATGGTTGCTTTAAAATGACAGTGTCAATCTTTACTCAGCTTTAATAYTCCAAAACTTACAAGCAAGACTTTAGGGGGCATCTAGGCGCCCAAAACTGCAAAGTGGTGTTATCATGATTCTGAAAAACATTTTAGCTTCAAATTAGTGTGTGAAGCATCTTATCCCTCTTTGGTGCRCTTCATAATTTGCCTTGGCATCTAGCTAAAAGCTTTGAAAATATGGCACTAGATTCCCAAGTCACTTTCAAAATAGAATTTAAGCACTTTTGCAAATTCCATATTCCTTATGACTAAAGAAGTTTTGGAAAGTGAATAAGGCAGAGTGTGTTTAAAACTGAAAGAAATATGAAGTAACTGTTAAGTGTCTGTATAGCTTTTTATTAGCAGTATAAAAATAGGCCCTGTTTGATTTTTGGCTTAACTGTGATGTGAGCAAACAACTAGTAAGAGGCAGTTCTTTCCTTTTAGGGTTATAGTTCAGGAGGACAAATCAGGAGTTAAGGGGAGTCAGAAGCAAAGCATGATCAAACAACTTGCCACTGCACATCTAACATATCCCTAAAGTAACTATGATTCTGGTATTTTTTTCAGATATTATCTACCTTGGAGAGACATGACAAATCTGAATTAACTCTTCAAAGGYTTGCAGTGATTTGCTGACAGAAGGAGCTATGCTGCATATGTGCATCGTTTATACGCATTTACACAAACACAGCTTGTCTTTTTATTTGTAACATAATTGCTTTAGTGGCTGTGCCCTAATGGAGGCTTTATCAGTATTTTCTGCAGTATCTCTCTTTCAAGGCAGAAAATTTGTAAGCTTTCCAAGTATTATCCTGCATGCCAATTAACTCACTTTTTGAGATGAATCATTAGGTATCTAAGCGTCTCATAGTGAGCAGCAGGGAGTAACATCAACACTTCATGAATTGCTTCTAGTCGTTCATCAGGATTGGAGATTTCTATAAGACACAAACAATTAATGTTAATAYGGGTTTACATTTGTAAATAGGCAATAATTCAGGAAGCTAAGTTATTATTATGGAGTCATTTCAAAGCTATTGACTGTGTTTGTAGAGGTAAATATTAAACTCACAAATAAGGTGACTATTAGCAACCTTTGCAGTCTCAGAAAATGATCTTACAAAGAAATTACCCACAAAGACCACCCAATTGTCTATCAATATGATCAGTGTATCTATCTACAGGTTGGTGTTTCTACAGTAGCAGAGCTTCATAACTGCTTCATAATACTCTGTCTGGAACTGACTCTTTAAAAACTTAGATGAGATTACCTATCATAGCCTTCAAAAAGAGATGGGAGTGTGAGCATATACTTCAGAGACYTTGCTTGAATATACTGAGTTATACTAAAGTTTTGCTAGAGACACTGAAAGGACATAACATCTTGCAAATAAAAATGTCTGAGCATATTTAAATACGAGGTATCAGTTATTTGAGATCATCGATGGTCATTTAAGACTGCTTGGCAATCTCTCTGAAAATCTGAGTAAGATTTACATGTATTTTACAAGAAAAATATAGATTCATAGGCTGTGAATTGAGTAAGAGTTGTATTTGTTGTATGACTTTTCAAAAAAAAAAGGCACCAAGTGTCTGAATTAGAAGATTAAAAATCTTTATGTTCTGCTTTTAAAAGGTTGGTGGATTGACATGATAGGAATTGCTTTCTTTAAGCGTGTCATTTATAAGACTGGTGACAAGCAAGAACAATTTCTCTGTCGCAAGAGGAACACAGGAGTGCAAGAGAAAGGCAGCCCTGGTTGCCAGGGGAATGCAAGGTCGGCTAAGCCAAAGGGAAGGTGAGCCAGCACAGTCACACACAACGCTGCTCCTGTTRCTTATCGCCGTGCCGTGTGCCATTTCAAAAGCTCTAAGGACACGTTTTAAAGAAGAAAGCATGCTACTTCTTAGTGATCTCAGATCTTTGAAATCTTTGCTGATAATCTCATTTTGATGCAATTCTGTCTGGTGAGTTTTCACTATGTGGAAAGCTGTGCCCTGGAGGGCAGAATTTGAGGTAAATCTCATCTCTTGCTCTCTCTGCCAACACCATGTTATAAGCAAAGCAATGAACGCTGCTGCCCTTCCCCCACCCTCGACACCGTGCACCCATGGGGGTCAGTGCATGCTGCTTCCTATCTGAACATGCGTTGGACGCTGTAGGACCTAGTGAACGGGGGCTGCACACGAAGCGTGGGGCAGGCGTGYTTTGTGGGGTGCCTCGCTGCTCTGATCCGTGCCTGACTGCACGTGGAGCCCTGCGGGAGAACGGGGCAGCCCCGGTGCGCAGGCTACGGGAGGCAGAGGGAACGCTGTGCCCCGGCGGGGCAAGGCGAAGCACTCACCAGGCCCGAGCGCTGACAGATCGTGCAGGCTCGTACGCCTCTGGCAGCCGGCCCGGCGGCGGTCATGCCGGCCCCAGCGCCCTGCCGGGCCACATTCAGCCCTTGCAGTGGCATTAGACATTCCACCTCTCYGCGCAGAATTTGGGTAGTTTAGAACAAAAGAGCAAACGCTTCCATTTAAAGACCCAGCCCAGGGCAAGGTGTAGCTTCGCTGACTGATATCGAAACTACACTTTATGAAAGTAATGAGTTATTTTTACACTATACATTTATTCGTGTCTTTTTACCTGCTGTATCAACAGTCAGGCAAGTTTAATGTGAGCAAAGCACACCGCAGCGAAGCAATGAACAGAACAATGTCCTGGTTTCCCGTTTGCTGGCTTTCTCGTTAATGTAAGCATCTTTATGGAAGGGAAATGTAATTAAAGAACAGTACAAATTGCTATGCAGTACTTACTTGCTGCCTCTATGAACTTGGAATAGGTGTCATAGGTGATCACAGGAATCGGTAAGTCTCTGAAGTATAGCTTCAGGGCTCCAGCAATAATGTTTATGTCTGGATAGATACTGGCAGAAATATCGGCCTTGTCACCATCTAGAAGAGGAGAAAGAAATCTTTTTGAAAACAGTCTAATTCTCACTGACAAAAGGCTAGGCTTCTAATTCAGATTTACTGTGTCCAGTCTGACAAGCAAAAACAACCTGAAAGCATTCAGAAAGCTTAAGTGAGAATATATTGCTGASAACTCTTCCATATATGAATGAGCAATGGTAATTTCCTTATTATTTAGTAAATAATTTATTTGCTCACATCTTTTGGATAAGCTGGTGATTACATCAACAATATCTACRGTGTGCCATCTCATATATGATGAATTGGCATTGAATGAAAAAGTCATGTTGAATAATGTATTTGCTGAATGTGGCACATTTATTAGATGTTGAAAATAATAAACTATTTATACCTTGCTTTGATGTTGTATTTTTTATCCACAGATCTCAAGATGCAAAGGAGTATGAATCACTTTATTTTGACTTGGGAAACACGCACAGAGAAATGGCATCACTTTCCAACATCCCTCAGGAGACCAGAAGCAAAATTCAGAGTAGACACCAGCTCTTGTAAGTCCTGCACCAGTCTGTTTATGCTGATTAGTCCCAAGACCTTTTTGTTATGTGGATGTTCCKCTAATGTCTTCTTATTTTAATTACTTGTTTACAGTAAAGATTTGAATTTAAACAGAAGAGCTATGGCATTTAGCTTACAAACTATTCTGAAATGCGGATCACAATTTCAGTTAAATGTATATGGATAGCTGCAATGGATGAATGGCTAAATAAATTAATTATGCAACCAAAATGACATATATTTTGTTTGCCATATATTGTAATACAGTAAGTCTTTACACAGCATTTTTAATCATGAGTTTGAAATTTATGTTGATGCTAATAAGTTCCTGGCTTGCAAGAAGTGAAATTAGAAGAACTACCAACAAGGCTGAACTAAAATGATTTTTCACGTTTAAATGACTATTTTTCGTCTATCTTGTACGTTGACACCTGCATTTTTTTCTCCAGTTTCAGGAATTCTGATGTCCTCCCCAGCTCTAAGAGTCCCCCCTCTGGGCCTGCCCCTTTACAGTCTGCTACTGGAAAGACAAGAGAGGGCTCTGGTCAAGCAGAGACTGGGGCTGCCTGGGTTTAACCCCCAGCATTGTGTCAGACCTCTTYGAGACCAGTTATACCCCTTAGCTCCTATTCCTCACTTGTGAAGTGAAGGGAGCAGAACTCCCCTCACAGGAGATAGTGAAGATAAAGACATTAAAAACTTAGGTCAATATGATAATTGGGTCACACAAAGTTAGGCCTGCTGAAGCAATGGAAATGTGTTTGCTTGTATGTGCCAGGAGGTACAAGCATGAACTTGGCCTGCTACCACCGAGGTGCTGACATGCTGTAAGTTCATGCGCCTTGCTTGTCTCCCAATAACTACTGCTTGTAGACATGCCCTGATAGAGACAGATGAGTGGGTGTGCTTGATGCACTGCTTCTAAGATGATGATAAAGGCTTCACAGCAGAGTAAAACAGTTCACAGTGATTGTAGACATTTTACACAAACCTATGGCATTAATCTTGACGGGCTATGTCCTGTCCAATGTATGCACATAATTCTCATTACGACTAATAGCCCTACATGTTCTCATCAAGAGGAGATTATATGCTTAAGTGTTTAAAACAAGCAGCCTTTCTTGATGCAGCTGAGCAGTTTGAATACATCCATCAGCATTTAATTTAATACAGCATCAATAACCCCTAGGAGAATGTTTACACTGCCTCGATCTTTTGTTTAATCCACACGTTCCAGGCTCGGTAGCATTAGTGTTATAAAGCGTTGTGTAGAGAGCTCTATTTAATTGATGGACACTGAGCACTCAAAATGCTCCACTGAAAACAGATACTTTCAAGGAGACAGCAGCTGCATCAGAACAGATATAGTAAAGGAGAAGGTTGCATCTATTATCCAGGTCACCGGCACACTAAATGGAAGTGTTATTTATTTAGTACTTTTACAAAGCAGCACAGCACGCTTCCTCAAAGGGCACTTAAGCTACAGGAAACATACATACTTCAAACATACCTCTTATTTATCTGTTTGCTTACTGCAGGAAAAATGCATTAATTCCTGAGTCAAAGATTTTTCTCCTCACTTCAGAGACAAATATAGATCCACTGGAAACACCCTGACARTATTTTTACAGTGAGCATAAGGACATGTCTATTACAGTATTTCTATACTTCTGCAGCAGGTATGTGGCGGAAGGTGGGTTTTTCCTTTGGCAGATTTTGGATTGTCTTTTCTTTCTTTGAATTTCAGCCAACAAAGGCCCTTTGTCATGCTACACTTATTTCTTGTCCTCCCCAAATTCCTAGATTTCTGTTTTGTTTAAACGCACCAAGAACTCAGAGCACTAAGAAGGAAAAATTAAGTCATTGAAGGTAAAGTCATGATGTGTTTTACATTTGCACTAACACACTGTATGAACTACATATATTTCATATGATATTCCCACAATTGTCTTTTTAACTCTTCTGCACAATAACTTCCACAGATTGTATTTAGCACTTTCAATATAACTACAGTGGCTGTTGTTAATGCAGTCTTTCTTATACTGGGTTACAAACATTTTGGTCATTTAAGCTTTATAAACTGAATTCTCTCCAAAACCCATCATTCCTCTTTTCTTGTCACTTTGACTCTCTCAACATATTTTGTTGTGTTATGTTGAAGTACGGACATCTCAAATCAAGGACGGTCTTTTTTTTCTGTTCTTTAAATTTTTCAGCTGACTTTGGAAGCCGCGTAAATAGATAAAGAGTTTATTGGTGAAGGAAATGGAATAAATATTGCCTTCTTAAAACCTAAGCTATGGATTTGGAATTCAACACGTTTCCAGGCCCAGGCACAAGGGTGTCAGTATGAGTTAGGATGCCTCTAAGTCTTCATATGTAATATTTAACAGAACAATATTTTTAGCAAGTGCATAGTACCAGCCAGTCATGCGACCAACAAGGGGAAGTGCAGAAGGCATCTGGGACAATGGCAGCTCTGTGGACAACCTGCACAATAAGTGTTTCATCGCTCTCAGAAGGCCACAGCTCAACAACACACACAGAGAGCAACTGTTGTTCCACAGCACCAACATTCACAAGATTAAATAAATCCACATTATTCCTCTCATTCTCATTATAAAAATCACTAAAACGGAACATTGTCAGTGTGTCAGAGAGCCTAACTCTCAGTTACAGTAGGGCCATTTACACCCCGTTGGCTTTGGAAGGGAGCCTTCGTTTAAACAAGATGAGGGCCAACTTCTCTCAGGTTTAAAAATAGGTTTCACAGCTTTGTTGGACCAAAATAATGTACCGTAGGACACCACACTCATCCTGAGACGTTAACTTTCAAACCTGTTTGCTTTTCTGTTCTCGTCATGATTCCGTGGAAGGCGCAAGTGAGTGTCCCTGCGACAAAGCCAGGACTACGAGTCCCGGGCGGGCTGGCTGACTTCTGCTCCTTGTTCCCCTTCAGCTGCAAATGAAATCAGGCCGAGAGGCAGCGCCAGCCAGCTGGGGCGGCCGTCAGCCCTGGTGCCTGGTCTCTGCGTTACCCTGCCTCTGTCTCCCCGGGCTTGATGAAGAGGTTGTGAACCTGGAAAGCCTTCCAGTGTTATTTGAAGATTGTGTCCCACGTATTAAAACGGAGGGAGTCCATGCTTGTTTATTTTCAAAACCATTTATTAAGAGCTGTATTTCCAGAGATGAGAAAACATACTAGCATTGCAGCCAGGTGCACAGGGACTGACCTAGAAGTAAAACCAGCAAGGGCCCTCTGTAATCACAGGGTGCAGTACTCCACCACTGCAGGYACCACGCCATCAAGTCCTCTTCATAAGCTGCTCAACCTCCCTTCTAAAATTAGCTTTTTACCCCTACTCATATTAGAAGGTTGTTTCAAAATGTTGTTAGTCAGATGCTTAGAAAATGGTCTTTAAATTGTCAAACTAAATTTGTTTGTGGCCAGTATATATCCTCTGCTATTGTCCTAACATCATCCATTAGATTAACTGGTTCCCTTTGCTGGGTCCATACCCCAACTCTCCACCTTTGCTTTGACAGCTAAATATTCCAAGCTCTTTTAAAGCACATTGACCTTCTGCTATACAGCATGCTCCAGAAATGCCTGGGGGAGACAGGTCTTGCAACAGAGACAGCCTTATCCTTGGTCATGCCACTATCCGTTACATGGAATTTTCCATTTTGTATTTCAGGCACAATTTTTTCTTACAGAAAATTTTCGTTTTTGCCAAACATACGTTAATTTCCTGTAGTGAACRTGGAAACAATAGGTCTGGAAAATGCTCAAAAATGTCACTCTCTGGGCAGAGTGGGTGTCTGGAGCAAAAGGCTTGGGGGCATTGCTGGAGGGGAGACGCTCGCAGCCTGCGTCTGCTGCCGGCGCTGCGGGGAGGCTGCGGCTCTGGGCTGCACCACGTCCCCAGGACCTTGGGTGCGTCCCACCTCCAGGGTCTCTGTCTTGCAAGCTGGGATCCAGCAAGCGAGCAAGCCTGGAGCTCTCCAGTTGCAAGCGTCCTGCCAATTTACCGTTCTGCCAGCTGACAACCACATCCTYGCTGGGCAGCACCCAAGTCAGAAAGAAATTCATTTTGGTTTTCTTTAGCTCCCTTCCTACAAAAAATACCCTTCTGCGTTTTCCATGTCAGTATGGAGAGAAAACGTTTTCAGACTTGGAAAGCACAGTTCTCGGCTTCTGGGCTCAGCCTTAGTGTGGCCACACGTTCTTAGAACAGGTTTTCATTCATTCTTCCAGGGCTTTTAGCATTATTCATGGCAATAGTTTTTCCTTCCTTTCACATTCCTTTGCCTTCATGAGATTGTCCAAAGAAAAGGAAGATACAGTTTTTTATTAATTTACACCCAGTAATGAACTTACCCCCAAAGCCAGTGTGTACCTGTGTATACAAACGCAGTTCTTGCTTTCTCTGGAAGCTTTCTCTGCCTCCACGTTTATCCATACTTTTTTTCTTTGGAAATCCAGTACTGCCAGTGATTTTACTCTTCCTGTTACAAGATACTGCTCTCGTTGCCAGTAAATTATACTTTCTTCCTTGCTGTGAGTCTCATTCAAGTGTTTATTGCTACCAGTTTGATGACATGAGCACAGGCAATAATAACAAAATATTCTGTTTACAAAACTGAACTGGCTCCAATGCTTAGAAGCATTTACAAAGCAACTACAACTGCAATAGTGTTCAAGTCATGTGCTCAGTTATACATTTCCAGCTGYTTTCTCCAAACTCTTCTCTTTCAATCCATGCTCCTGCTTCTCAGTTTCACTCAGATTAGGACACTTGGCAGGGGAGAGATTTAACCCCTGCAGTGAAAGGGTTTGTCAGCCCAGCCCCGCCTGGAGGGAGCAGCGCAGGAGCTATGAGGACTCTGTGGTCCCCTCCATGGCACTGCTTGCAGTGGTACATGTACACTAAACATCACTCTAGGAGAGCACCACAGCCTTTCACATCTYTTTACCCAAATCATGGCTGCCTCCAGCCCTGATCTGTGTGTGCGTGTACGTGTATGTTCACGACTGCAGCATCCAACACTATTTTAAAATATGCAGCATTTTTCAAAGGTTGATGAAAACAGGCTTTTAAGGAATTCCTACCTATACTGCTGGATTTCCTTTGCCAAGTAGAGATGCATGTCAAGATGCCTCCAAAAAATAATTATTCAGGCACAGTAAGTGTAATACGTTGTTAGGCTTTGAGGACCTCAGAGACCTTGGCAGCCCAGCCCGGAGTTGTCAGTCCCTGCCCYGCGATGCCACAGAGCTGCTGGGCTCCAGTTGCACTATAGGCCCCTCAACCGTGACCCATGTATATATAATGACACAATCTTTTTCCTAACATGGTAGATACTATATTTGAAAAAAATCAAGTAGGAGAGAAGACACTGTTTATGGGAAAAGAGACAAATATTGGCGTATCTTCTCAAACGTTGCACCTGAAAATGTGTTACCTGTTCATGAAGGTCCTTGAAGCACTTTAAAATTATCCTGTGTGCAAAGACTGCTTGCATGACCCGAACTAAGGTAATCAGCCAAATCAACTCAGAAAGGCTACCAGGATGGTAATGATGACTAACAGGTAGTGTTTTAATTATTACAGTTTTTCAGTATGCTGTGCAGCTAATCCACCTAAGGCTCCTCTGGTYTCTTGTGCAGACATGGAAACGGCCATTGGGTGCATAGTGCTATGATCAAGGTCACATGCAGACCGAGTCTCAGGCTGGCGTTCCTGCTTCTTAAACTCATAAACAGATCATCATATGATAAAACACTGAGTCTGCTAAAACAGGACTAAGAACTTTCCCCCCGTCCTACCTAGGCTCACACTTGAACTAGGGACCTGGACTGTTGCTGGGTTGAGCAATCACCCAGTTACCTGAGCACTCAGGTTTTCTGCCTAGCTTTAGTTATGGAGTATTTAATTATTCCTTCTAACTATGAAACATAATTTTCTTTTTTACGAAAAGTACTGTAGCTCTATTTAAAAAATTAGAAAAGACAGGCTGCTTTCTGTATTTCYGCTTACATACCAGCTGCATTATCATGGTACCTAATGTAAATAAGAAAATAACTAAAAAGTCCTAGGTCTGAAAGCTSTGATAAACAATTGTAAAAATTTTTTAAAGTTATACCTCGATCAAAGGCCATTTTCACATCTTCAATGTGCTCAGTGAAGCCTGAAACTCTGTAGAGGCCCTCAGATTTCAAACCTGAAATATAAAATTCTTCGTTAACTTTGTTTTAACAACCAACAAATATTCACACTTAAAAACAACAAAGCTAAAGTTCCTGTAGGTCTAATAAGTGTAGCAAAATTATTAACAGCAATGTTAAACTTCAGAGCACTTGAGAAAGAATCAAGGTAATTTAAACTTTTTTTCTGAAGGATTAAAGAAATTTAAAATTTTTATTTTCTGAYTTTGCTAGGAACATAATACTAGAGGAAAATACTGCCATTTGCTAATGCTGGAGCATGCAGTGTTATCAGGAATTATTCATTTTATCTGAGAGATTTTTCAGGACGTATCACAGAATCATAGAATCAGTAAGGTTGGAAGGGACCTCTGGAGATCATCTAGTCCAATCTCCCCGCTCAGCAGGGTCACCTAGAGCATGTTAGACRGGGTTGCATCCAGGCAGGCCTTGAAGATCTCCAGAGAAGGAGACTCCACAACCTCTCTGGGCAACCTGGTCCAGTGCTCCGTCACTCTCACAGGGAAGAAATTCCCCCTCACGKTCAGGCGGAACTTCCTGTGCTTCAATTTCTGCCCATTGCCTCTTGTCCTGTCACASRGGACAACTGAAACGAGTTTGTCCCTGTCCCCTTGACACCCTCCCTTCAGGTACTTGTACACATTGRTAAGATSCCCCCTCAGCCTTCYCTTCCCCAGGCTRAAGAGGCCCAGCTCTCGCAGCCGTTCCTCAYRGGGCAGRTGCTCCAGCCCTCTGATCATCCTCGTAGCCCTACGCTGGACTCTCTCCAGTAGCTCCATGTCTCTCTACAATTAGTAAAGTTTCAAAGGTCTTCTTACCAGTTGCTTAATAATAAATAGCAATGCAAAYAAGAGACTGCCTTCCCCTACGATCACATTTGTTCCCAGGTCTGCTGTCACCCTTTAGTTATGCACATGACAGAGGCTGTTCTCCTCCCCGTCAGTGCAGCTCTTGCACTGCTGGAGAGCTGCGCGTTGGCACAACACTCCCACCTTTCTCCATGCCCACACAAAAGGGTTGCCAGCAGAGCAGGCTGCTCGCTGAACGCAGTTAGGCAGATGTCACTTGTTTTAACCCCAGAGTTCCTTATTGTGACCATGCACCATGCTAACGTACATCTAATGCACTTTGTTTTCTTAAGAGCAAAATCARCATTTTAAAAGAAATAAATAGCTCTACAGCAATTAAAGAAATGGAGAGATGTTGAAAAGACAGACTGTGGACAGATTCCTCTTAATCAATAAATGCACAAGTAGGTATTTATATCTCAAAGGCAGCAGAGCTTCCTGCTGTTTCATCTGACTCAGTAAAGCTCTTCTGTCTTAGACCCAACTATTCTTTCTATTTGTTTCTGCAATGATGATATAATCCCGGTAGAGATTTACGGAGCAGAGCAGGGGATTTAACTGTAAATCTTTGATCCATTTCAGCAGATGATGTGTGGCTCTGAAATCCCCACGGCTAGTACCAATGTGTTGCCATGCAGATTACTGCAGTGCCATGAAGTCAACATTATGAGATTTCTGTGCTAAAGCTATGACTAACCAGGAAATTTGGCTTATTGGGTAACACCACATACACATTTGCCAGCAAAAGCAAAAATACATGATCTGATTGATTTKTTGCTGGGGATATGGTATTTCTTCAGTCTGGCATGCCTCTCTGCATAGCAAAACCTGCCACCGGCTGGAGCTTTGGCTGTGACATGCCAGAGCCACGGCACCCATCAGTCCATAGCAGAGTGTCATGTGAATGAATGGTGCTGCCCTGAGTAGCTTGTAATGTATTGCAAAATGCCACAATCTGTGACCCCATTTGGCTCAGGAATTTCACTTGCGTTCCTTTTCCCATGATGCCCTGAAAGGTTATTAATAACAGGTTTGATTTAAACTGATTACTCTGAAATTAGAAGTGTCCCTAGGTATGCTAGAAGAAAACAAAAGTAATGAAAAAAGACACATAAACATGAACTTAAAGTTCACTTTAAAGTTCACCTCTTTCAGAAGTGTAACATAATACACGTTTTGACATGTTTTTCAAGAAGCATCCCAGTAAATCGCATTATGAAATGTCACGATTTAATTTTACTAGCTGATGCAAAGCAATGTATCACCTCCACTAAAAAAAACCCTTCTCTCATCCTGTCTTCAGTGTACATGAAACTACTATTTTGTTCTACCTTGGCATGAAATTCAGCTTGTTTTTATTTTATCGTGTCTGCTGCTTTCCAAAGCGTAACACACAGTTCTAGCCAAATGACAGTTTCAAACTCTTACAGACCTCTTGCTTCAATCTCTCGGATGCAAGAATCCACAACCATCGGCCTCTGGGTGTTGTGGGCTTTCACTAGGGTGGTCAGATCACAACAGTAGACCCGTTTTATCCTCTTGAGGTCTGGCTGACAGTCGTTGGGCACGTATTTGGAGCACTGCTTATGTACGTTCAGCCCACAGTCTGCAAGCAAAAGTTTGCCAGGTTAACTACTTAATACTAATTCTGATAGTTTTTCTTCTAGCCATTTATTTCTTTAGTCTACACCAAGCAAAAGGCATAACCTTCCCATCACTCAAAAAGCTAGAATAAATGTTAGTGACTTTGTTGGCTTCTCAGTATATAAGACTGGTGGATTTAGTGACATTCAGTCCACTGTGCTGCTGAATTACTGAAGAGGAGAAAGAGCAGAAATCTCCCATAAAAATGTTATGGGCAAAAGTGAACTCCAGCATTATTGTTTAAAAAGCTCTAAAAGCTGTGAATGTTCTTCCCCCACCTCTGGCCTGACGGCTACGGTTGCTGCACAGCTGCAGATGCCTGGGTCAGCTCATGGTCGGATGCTTAGCTCTAGGTGTTGCATTTGAAAGGGTGGGACTTACATTCTGGGCATTTTAGTATAGCTTTCTATAAAATTAGTAAATTAATGACTGTCTTCTGCAGGACAGCTTGTGGCTTAGCACTGCTAAAGGATCAAGGACCTAAAATTCACGCAGCTCTTAAATTCTCCCTATGCTTGAGCCGGTGTGCTGCCCTTTCCCGTCTGCACTCCCGCTGGGCTGCCTTTCGGCTTGGGCGGCTCTGCGGTCACAACCTCGCCATCCCAATCCCATCACTTCACTGGTGATTAAGGTGAGCCCGATGTTTAGTCTGTAAATCAGTTTAAGCATATAAAATGCTGTGAGAGGCATGATGTAAACAAAAGCGATCCAGACTGCAAATTGCTTTCGGTGTCATTCCTGAGTCAGATTCTCCTCTTGGTTATCCTGGTTGGTTTCTATTAACTTAAACATYGCTGCTTGATCTCCACAAATTGAATTTTTCTAATGGCTTCAAAAGTTCAGCCAAATAAATTCATAAGCCTCAGTAAAGCAAACACCAACCTCATGAGCAACACTGGCTCCTAGAAATGTGATTGCTATTTTAACGCTTTCCCACAGTCATGGCTATCACYGACAGTACCTTTTGGGTAACTTAACATTTCTAGTACCACTACTACTAAGCTATGGCTTTTTCATGTAGACTTACAGCCTAAGCCATTCAAAATACAAACACATTACCTGCAAAACATTTCAGTAACATTCTCTGCAAAATATTAATCAAGCAAAATCATATCATCACTACAAACACACCTACAAGTTTTAATAGAAGTGTGTGGGGGGGGTTGTGTGGTTCTTCATACAGTAATTACTGCATAATACATTATTGTTCTGTGAAATCCAAACAAGWGTGAGCAGCTGCAGCTAGGATCCTCCCTGCATTGTTTTCAGTGCTCTTTTCCAGGCATCTGAAGTTAAATGCAAATGCATCTGTCTATTTAGAGTTAAACATTAGTAATTTAATGAGAGGGAGTATTATGTGCCATACTAAATACACCTTTTCATAAGTTTAATATTTTATGTATGAACAAATACAGCTATATGCACTAATGATGCCCAGTTTCTGTATGCATTAGTTTTTGATCTTGTGTTTAAGATCAAATAGCTTGAAAAGCAAACAGTTACTCATTTTTTTTGTTTTTAACTTTCTTTTCATACTCTTTGTCTTACCATAATTCATGTACAGACAGAAGAGATGTTGCAGTAACTGTGACTGCACTTACAAATAATTTAAATTTCTGAAAGGTATATTGATTCTTTAAACTTCTTTCTAATTTTTTTGTAACAGTCACCTCCTYTATCCTGGAAAGGCAGATATCAGGGTCAAACATGTTAGGTGCCAATTTGAGCTCAGGAACACCCAGTAGTTCGGGCAGGAAAAGGTAAACCAGCAGCATATTCAGTTGAAAAACAAAAGCAAAGAATGAAGTTATGAAGCCCCATTTGCAAGGCACCAAATCCGATTTCAGTTCCTGAATCAAAAAGATCATGAGGTAATGATTATTGCATTTTTGCAAGATGATTCTTTTTCACATTAGAACAAGCAAATTTAAAATAATTAAAAAGCCGTTAAAATGCTAATACTGTTCAGAGGCATCAGAAAACTAATCCTTCTGGGACAATGAAGATCATATTATTTGCTTTCCCCTGAGGTGGGATATTTAAGGCGTGCAGCAATACACAGTATTTTTATTGGAAACAGGTGACAGATTTTTTTTTGCAGATAAGGGTACTTTTCAACAGTTGGTGGCAAAAAGATGAGCTATGAAGCCTAGTTTCCAGCTGGCATTTCCAGGGGAAAATTTAAAGATATCATAAAGAACCCAAGAAGAATTCATGATCTATACTCCCAGGCATGGGCATGACCAAGGTACCATCAGCAGGATGTCACCTTCGGTGAACAAGAGATGACAGCTTCATTTCTAAACCAGCCAAGGCAGGAAAATATGCAGGACATTTCTAAATGCTGYGTTTGGAAATCTACAGTCAAATTTCCAAAAGAAAATGCAGTCCAGCTTCTTTTCCAGGAAATTTTGTGTATTTGTGTACACTTGGGCACTCCAGGATGGCAAGTGGGAAAGCCTGCTATCCCGATTGTGTTAGGTCTTCACGTTTGGAAAGCAAGAAGACCTTTACCTGCCCTATCAGAGATACTCTCCTTTGCTACCAGCAGGCCTGGCCTGTGGGTGCTGCATACATACCATTTCCTTTTAAAACACATAATAGGCTGTACTTCCCAGGACTGGGCAAAACCACAGCGCTCCAATTCATGCAGAAGGATTTCTTACCACGTTTTGTAAAGTAATCCCCATGCCTCCTGCCTGCAGGGAATGCGGACTTAGCGGGGGGAAGACATATATCTGAGCATTTCAAGAGCAAGACAAAAAATGCATAAGAGCTACCTGAACATCTCACTCCCTGAGCGATAAGACCCCACATGAAGTTGGCACAGTACTCGCACCAGTGCGGACCTCGAAATGTGTGGACCTGTAACACAAGTGGGGGAAAAAGAAAGAAAWGGGGTCACTGGGAGGCAGATGGTCTGACAGATGGAACAAGTAAAATGGATAAACAACAGAGGACTCAGTAGGAGTATATCTATAGCACACAGTGCCCACATCTTTCCAAAGTCTGGATAAAATAAACCACGGGAACAGAAATTTGCTTTGATCTTGAAGTTTATCTTTCAATAGGTTTAACATAACAGAGAACTGGGCTGTGTATGACACTGAAACCAAATCATTTYTGCTGGCGGACACTTCAGCTAGCAAAGTTAACAGCAGAGGGGAGGAAACCAGGTTCACTAGTCAAAGGAGAAAAAAGTAAAATTAACAATCCAAAGAACTGCAGTCAGTGCTTTTATTTGGCTAGCTTACACAAAACAGGGCTGTTCAGAGGTTCACGCTCTTCCACAGCTCACTTGAAAGCAAGGGAAATGAAGGGACAGAAAATCCCTRCAGTCATACCACATGCTGATTCCTGGGAAACATATGCACCCACAGAGCTAGTGCAAAACCATGGTACTCACAGAGCAATTTTACTGGAAGTACCCGTGTGGTACTTGCAATACTACGCAGGTCTTAGGATGCTATGACTGTGGTGTTACATTACATTTATGTGCAAGCACACTGAACAAAATTCAAGGGGAATCAMTGTATCAAAGGAAATAATGAATGATTTGTGCATTTATTCCAGGCTATGCTTGGGTAATGATCTGATTTTGCACACTTGAATCCATTAGTGTATTAAGCAAACTGACCTCACATAGGCAAAAGATGCTGTTAGGTCCTTTTTCAGTTCAGCAAACTTCATTTTGCTGCAGTCTACGTAACAGTAAATACRAAAAAGACCTGCGGCAGGATGACAGAACGTACTGGTTCCTCCACCACTTTTTGCCACAACCCTGCTTTCTCAGTTAAAATTACAAAGGCTGTAATGGACGRCCTTTTTATTTAAGATATACATTCTGGTAAAGCAAGCAGTTCATTTTCATTGGAAAGAAGAGTAAACACTGAGGTCTATGCCTGTGTAAACGGACATGGTATGAACTAGATCTGGCCAGAGACTTAATTGAGCTTAACAAAACATAAATCATGCACACTCAGGCTCCTAATGTTTCCTTTTCCTTTTCTGTGTTTTTGTTTACCAATCCTGCCTATTGCTGAATGACCACTTCTGKCCGCTGGCATGGGGGAAGTGACCCGTTTACTTTTCATGCAGCAATCTTTAGCTGGGAAAGAGAGGTTGTTGCCCTTCTCAAATAAACCTTGCAAAGTTTTTAGCCAAACATTTGGCTTGTTAATGTTTTAGCCCCATTTGTCTGCAGCACCACACTTATACACGTCTGTATTGTTAATTGTATATGGTATTSGGAAGATGAAATATTGTAATTTTAAGACAGACCCCTCTTTCTGATTTAATGATAAAACTGTGACACTTTTACTCGGAAGTGCCTGTCAACAAATTACTTCCGACCAATTACTCATACACTCACGAATTACATGAATAAGCTTAAAGCAATAATAATTCTTCCTCCTTCCTCCCTTTTGAYAGTAAAGGGTCAAAATTGGAACATTTGACTAGATCATATTTATTTTCTGAAATGAAGTTTTAGCTCTCAGTAAAACATATCCCTGGGAAACAAAGCTTTGCAATAAACTTTGCTATATATATATTTTATATACATGTACATTACCACTTCTTGCCTATTTCATAGCTTATTTTGCAGAGGGAGTAGCATGAATTACAGGCAAGGCTTTTAGCTGGGGTAAATTGCAGTACTTAACATCAGCTGATGACCAGAGTTTAAGGCTTATATTCRGTGTGACCTTCAACACAAAACCGTGGATAGAAAACTATAGATACGATTAACGATGGCTGCATTTTTAGATTGATAACCACATAATTAGTGGGTCTGCACCTGCATTTAATCGTGAATGAAAAGCATGTGCTGTGGGAATATAGCTAACTGTATCTTYTGCTTTGCTAGGGTTTCTAGGAGCTAACCTTCTGAGAAGTGGCTGTGAAAGCTCATTCAGTATTTTTAAAACTGCACCATTTCACGTTCTGCTGAGTGTACATCACAGTTGCTAGGATATTTGGGTCCTACTTGCTTGCTTTACAGAAAGCTTAATTCAGCTGATCTTGCTGCAGCGTATTTGGAAAATGGTAGTTGATTATTTCTCGATCTCTTCTGTCACTAACAGGGAGGAGCCAGCACCGCCGAGGGCTCCAGCGGAGGTGTGCTGACTGCGCTCCCTTCCCTCGCTTCCTTCAGCCCGGGGGCCCTCAAAGATTATCGTTTACTTTAATTTCTCACAGCTCTGCATTTTGGCTCAAATGGCAAGTTCCCAACCAAAATACCCTTAAAAAAGCTAGTCTTGGTGATTTCTGGTCCAGCTGAAACAYGGTAATAGCCGCTATCACTAACTGAGAAAGGGAGACCTCATTAAGTTTCTATACRAAGCTGTAAAAATCTTTTAAGATACAGTTTTGAACTAAGTCTCTTATTATTGGCTTGCCATTAATTTCAAAGAATGGAAGAATTCTGTCTTTATGAACATAATTCACTCCAAAGCTTTGGGCAGATACTACATGCAAAACTTCTGCGTGGTAAATGGGAATTTTGCTTTCAAGATTGGGCTCATAGCTATTTTAAACAAGGAGAGGTAATGGCAGAAATCTTAGTATTCCGAGATGGGTTTGCAGTTTTTGCCTCRTCTTTTGTAACGGCATCATTACGCGTGGACTGGACTTGGATTTTTGGAAAAATTATCAAGATTTATTTACTATTTGTCCCTATCCCATTCTGCACTTYCAAGAAATCTCGGTGTATATAAAGCATAGGCTTGCGCTGCTTTTGCTACAGTCTACAAACAATTTAAACTGTTAAGAAGAATTTACAGTGAAATATTTCTTCACATACACCAAAAACATGATGTTTCAGACTACATATGTACCTTCCTATTTTCTCCTTTATCTTGTTTCCACATTGTCTAACTCCTTCTAACTTTTTCACTCCGTTTCCTTTCAATTTCATTCCAAGTCTTTCCAATGGAAAGTAATTGCTTTCGCATAGTCATCCTCTCTGTTGGCTACCTTTGAGCTCTCACACAATCTTACACTGATCTGGCTATTTGTGTTGCCTTCCTGTGCTCTGACCTTTTCCTTTCAATACTTCAGTGTTCTTGCTTCCAAATGACAGGATTTATCCTATACCTACTATCTCATTAGGTTTTCATCTGTGTCTGGTATTTTAAATAAGGAGTATCTACAGAGGGAGAAACTAAGATAAAAGTTACGGAGTCCCAACACAGTGGCAAAACAAAATAATCCTTTAACTGTATTACAGAAATAAACTAAAATTTGCCTTGAATTGAAATGTGTGGTTTTTATAGGAATTACATGGTGCTGCTTCTGAGACAATTTTGGTGTTTATCTGGCTGATCTTGAAGATTTTTCTATTTGCATCCAAAGAAAACAGAGAGATTTTGCAGACTTTCATTTGAATACATGTGCATTTTTCCCTCTCTGGAGGACTCCTGCTGAACCTGAGCAGTTTGCAGGGAAGAAAAGCTGACTCTGCTGTTATTTCTGTCTAAATACATACAGATCATCTTCACAATGTTTGTAAAGAAAATTCTCCCCAACCCTTCGTCTCACGGAAGCAGCGTCTATCTGCAGTGAATAACGCAAGCGGAAACTTATACCAGAGCCTTCTTTCTCCTGGTAGATCTTCTGACTTGCCAGCCAACAGCTCCCTTTACTCCAGTAGCCCATCTGCGACTGACACCGGCTTATGCTAGCTTGTCCTGCCAGATAGGAGCCAGCTCCAAACCCAAACCCATGTGATGGTGTGGTGTGCTCAGGATAAACCCAGCTTGCTGGTGAACTGTGAGAGGTGAGATGAAGGCACAGTATCATCCTGACCAAGATGGTTTGCATGCCCCAGACCAGCTGGGAGAGAGTGAGCCCCTCTCTTCCTGCAGTTAGCCAGGCCCTTGTGTTAGCGTGATGGCAACAGAAAAACTTACCATAGTCTCTTTTCACTGCTTACTCCCCAGTCTTTCAGCTACATCTCTGAGTGGGGTCTAGCACTCTGATCTCATGATGTTATTAAACTAAAAAATGTGAAATTATCAGAGGCTTTTTTTTTTTTTTTTTTTTTTTTTTTTTGCTTCAGAATTGCCATTGAACAATCTAAATAACTCTTTAACAAGTCAGTCTGAATCCTAAATCTCTTCTCATTCATTGGCTTGGAGTACCTTGCAGTTTGGGAGAGGGTCTGAATCAGACAGCACGGTTGTTCAGAATCTCATAGCCTGGGGCACTCACGCGCCATACTCCAGTGCTGCTTTCGAATTTTGACATTTGTTTGGAAAAGATGGAGAGGCATCCAGATCTTGCTCTGAATTTTGCACTTTGAGTCTATTTCTTTATTTTGTGCTTTTTCTCTTCTAGTTGAACTGATAAGATCCTTGGTATAAGATCTGCAAAATTCTCGTCAGTTTTACTAAAAATGTGACCTTCATTTTTATGTTTCTTCAGGCCTATAGAACAAGAGCTAAAGAGCTTCTGTTCATGAAGAATAGCCCGTGGCAAGATTATGATGGACATTGTGGCATGTAACCTTTGTTCCTAAGAACTGAAATAAATGACACAATCCATGTCAGTATTCACTTAAGAATGGGAAAGACATCTCTTTGAATGTCTTCAAAACAGCACCTCCTTCAGAGAATTCCCCTATCATTGTAACTTGTATGCTGTCAAAGGCCATTAAGAATTTTGCTGCAAGACCCATAAAACCATTCCTTCTCTTTCAAATCATTTAAAACATTTTTGTAATGAATTTAGGAGCATACTAAAGATAGTAGAGTTGAATTTAGCTGAGTTTCTACTCTAAATATTCTACTCTAAGCATTCTATCCACATCTGTTGTTTAACAACTAGACATATTTTAATATTCTCTTTTGGAAAATTAACTGCTTTTATAAAGTGAATAATATATTTGTTCATTAACTAAATGTAGCACTTATAACTGGCCTTTCTTTCTGGATAATGTATTTTTTAAAGTTACTTCCTTATATTTTTTATTTCATTTACTTGGCTAAAACCATAATTTTCCGCTGTCAAGCTTTTGAATACATACATATTTTAATCATGTGATTTGCCAGTTAAACTATGACTCTTTTGAAACAGAAAGGAACAGAGACTGTACAATATCTAGATTGYGCAAACGCAAAGTTAACTGGGCACATTTCCAATTATAAATCAAAGCCAAAACAAGGGGAATTTTGAAGAGGAAAGAATGCATGGGTCAAAGTGGAAAAAAGCCTCAGTCATGAGAAAATATTTTCTAAGTCAAACTGAAATAGTTTTGATATTAAAATGATAATGAGGGCAAAATCCAGAAAGAATATAAGATGTTTTAACCACACAAGAAAACTAAGAGGTTTACCAACTACAGCAGAAACACTGCAGAGTAGGGTAATGTCCACATGGAAGAATATAATAAAAAAGTAAGAAGTAAAGGTTTTTTGCTGATTCAAGAAATCTTGAAGTCCCTTTAGTCAGTGTTAATTTCTCCTTTTTTGACAGGCCAGAGATGAATACAAGAAAACTGCAACTGCTAATGAGCTGAAATATTCCGACAGTGACCCCGATCAGCATCCTCCAGGAGCGTTACGCGAACCGAGATGCATTGCTTTCTCGTTCCGTTCCTGCCTCCCCGGCTCCCGGGATCCATTCCGATAACCATCAAACCGCAGTTTGACACCAGGAGACAGGGTAACTGGCTGGCACGCTCTGAAACCAGCACAGCTCTTTTGGCACAAGGGTTCAGCACGAGCTGCCGGGAAGGTCCCTTTCCAGAGCTGAGTCACTTCCCTGCTCCAGCGCTCCAGACACAGCGCTTGGGAAAAAAACCCCAGGAATCTCATTTTGCACGGATGAGCCAGCAACAAGACCGCCCGTTTCAACATCCCTGCGTTTCTCCAGCTCTCTGTGTTAGCTTGATGTGCAAGCACAAGCTTAGCTCCTACAGTGCAGCGGGACTCTTAAGAGCAGTTCCTTAGCATACGGTGTCGGAACAAAAGGCAGGACACAATGCCACCACCACGCTCTGCTTTATTGCTTGTGAGCACCGGAGCTTTCTCAGCTTCTTGAAGGTAGAATCGGTACCGAATGTTTGCTGGTAAAATGTTAACGGCTTCTGACAATAGCTAGGATTTTGAAAAGCAGCCTTTTTTATCATTTAAAAAAGGATACATTTTAAGGTAAAGATAGTCAGTATAAAGTACCCTTTTTGTTAAAAAAAAAAAACTAAAACTGTGCAAAAAGAGCTAAAATACAGATCAAATAGTAAGTAGCAAAATTATTATTTGATTAAACAGCTATGTAAAAGCATACTAAAAATGCAGTCAAGGGAACTTGAAGTAGAAAGAAACATGCTTTTTTAATACTTTTCACAGAGGTAGTACAGATGGGTATATGGAAATCCATCACAGGAATCAGCAACATTCAGCAGAGGAATCACAGCAACCCTCCTGCCCCCCCACCCCGTCTGAACACAAGGCACCAAAACAGAACTTTTAAGCTGAAAATAACAAGAAGTTGTGCTTACCTTAAAATTGTGTGCTTTTTCATAGTTGAAATGGTTGTCATTTTGAGTTAAGGCTGCTCTTCTGACCAAGGAGGTGATCTGTGAATAGGCAAAGAGTTTCAGAGGTTGCCACAGAAGTGCCCCCTTTACTCCCACCTTCACCCCCAGGGCCACGGCCAGGAGCTCTTGGCGTTTCCTTCCTCGCTTCGACTTGTGAACCACTGCACAGTTTTTCTCATTTTCGAGCCACAGCTCCTCAGAGAACATCGCRCTGGGATCCCAGATCTTCTCCCTGTCTTCCTCGGCGCCTGGCAGGCTCGCTGTAGTCAGTACGGCACAGTTTGTCCAACTGCTTCTAATGTTAGCGAGCAGATTTGAAGCAGCTGCAGCCCATTCTGCCGAGACCTCGGGCATGTGACTTGAATGGGCCGGCTTGTGGGATGGAAGGAGCTTCTGCATCTGAATAAGTAACGGCCTGTGCCGTGCTATTTCTTAAGGCAGATGTGTGCCTGAAACAATAGCCTGAATTCATACACGGAGTGAGCCTCCCCCCGGAGAGCCCCCTCCCCACGCCGTGGCATCCAGCGAGGGACGGATGAAATACCAGCCGGGGGACAGCTTTAGAGCTTCAGGTCCAAACACATTTCAAGGGAAAGACCGTCGCACGTTACAAATGAAGACACAGACAAAAAGCCCAGGAAAGGCCCGCACGACCGAACACGATGCTGCATCCARTTACACTCAGACTCGGGGGTTTATAAGCCAGCAGCCTGCATACCAGCAGATTAAGCCCTTTAAACCATGATGACTGTTTAATCTCAAAGGGCTAAAATCTCTCCTTTTTCATATCCTGCACCAGGGAAAAATCCAGTAGCACTCCAAAGATTAATACCACTTCCATACAACATTTTGTCAGAGTGCACTTAATAGTCTGGAGTKAGATCACTGTCAGAGAAAGCTGCAAACGGAGCTGCGAGGCCCCGGGCTAGGAAGCGCCGGGCAGCCTCCTGGGGAGGGAGGAAGGCCACATGCACAGCCCCGCTTGCATTTGATGCCCGTTTTAGGGGTTGTAGGGGAAGTGATTTTTAGTTAAAGCAAAGGGATAGGAGAGATCTGGAGCCTCASTGGTCTCCACTACACGTTGCTGTTACTTTGGGCAACTTATCTGTTTCTCTGCAGCCAGATATTTGTCCCTTTTCAGGACATGGAAGATGTGTGACACCAAGCTTCCTATGGGAGGCGCGTTGATGAAATTAAAGTATTATTTGAGTTATTTCACTCATGCTAACTTGTGAAATTGCTTCTTTTTTGTGTCTGCTTTAATCTCAGCCTGAAAAGCTGGAAGGTTCATCTATTCACCTACTAAAACCTCCACTGGGTRGACTGCACGCCCCTACTAAAAGCAGTGCTCTACTGATTTGAAAGCTTGTGGGGACAGATGGTCAGCCACCAGTAATATCAGGCCCTGCAATTTCATGTAGTGCTTTACTTAAGGCTTTCCTGAAGTTCTGCAAYCTGTAAAATCAGCTTTCCAGTTATAAAATGATGCATCTGTTTCTATGTATAACTTATTAAATTCTTTTCTTTCCCAGATAACTCATAGCACCTCTTTTTACAAGSTAGGATATTCCAAAGCTGCTGTTATGCTAGAGGTAGGGTGTCCACACAGCCGTATTGCCCATGGAGCGGTTGCTACCTGCACGAACCTTCCCGAATGCACAGCACTGCCAACTGACCACCACCACAACCGGCTGTGACAGATGTATTAATATTGGTCTGCCTGGAGGAAATCCCTGCTGCTCTTCCGTATGTGCTCCCCTTGGTAAGTCCTGATTTCTGCCAGCTCGGGACCTCTACCTGCTACAAGACAGACCACAGGTCCCCAGCTTGCTCTGAAGGCACTTCATGAAATGAGAACTGTTGGCGCCAAGGTCACCCCACCTCCTCCAGCAGCAGTGACTTCACTTTGGGCCATGAGGAAAGAAACTTTGGAGCAGCTTAAAGTTCTTATCACATTCCAGCTTCTTTTCTCAGTGCTGTTTTAAATGCATTTACATTTATCTGTCAGAGGGACAAAGAAAAACGAACAAGCTTTGAGTTGTCAGACACCTCTGGAGCTGCAGCTTGCGAATCGCATTGGTATATATCAGATACTCCCTTTTTGACTTGCCGCACAACTGATTCAAAGTCAGAGAGAGGTCAGATTCTGAATAATGCTCTAATATTTGTATTTATGCTACTAGACTGATAAGAATCCCATTACATAACCAGTATTTTTTATGTAACATCGCAGATTTGATACCCAAGCTGCTGGCTTATGATACATCTTAGAATATTTATTAAACTATTTCTGGATTATTACAGTGTCATCCTAGGAACCGACAGACAGTATGATGTGCAATGGAAACTCTGGCTGATCTCATAGAAGCATTAAAATTTCATTGACTTAGAGGAAAAAAACTCGGCTAATTCAGTTCATATGACTAAGGCAGATCAGTATTTACTGTTTATTGTATATGAAATTTTATTTATCCACTAGGTTCCTTTATCTGTCTTGCTAGGGCTCTGCTTAGGTATTTGTTTAATGGGATCTCTTGCAAACACAGGATGTACAAAAGGCCGCCAGTGAGTGCATTCTCTTAAGAAGCTTAATCATACAAACCAAGTTTGGTGTCTAAAATGGTGTTACACAACTGAGAAGAGTTGGGGCGTAAAACAACCTCTTCCTCTCTAAATAAAGAACAAACAGCAGCAACATGAAATTCTCAAGTGAATTAGTTCCAGGGTACCGATATCCTAAGCCGGTCCAGGTACTGAAGTGCTTTCTTTTACACCTTTTATTTTTCTTTATACAAAATTCACTGCACGTGACATTTTATCAGCTCATTTAAAGAGTGAGTTTCTCCTGATCAAGCTAACAAGTTAGCTTCCAGCTAAGGCAGAGAATGCCACTGGCTAAAAATATTTTGATGGTTGTGACCAAATACCTAAACTRGTGAAGACTGAAAGGCGAACACGGGGTTGCCTGCACTTTCAGACTAAAGGATTTCTGCATAACATATGAYTTTAGTTTGTTAGTCTGTCTGTAAAACATATGAACTGTATGGCAAATTGGGCATTTAGAGCAAAATAAATGTCACTGAACCAGAATAATAAAGTAAAAGGGGGTGAGGGGAGGAAGAGTGTTATTCAGCTGTTGCAACATTTTCAGCATGCCTTTGTAGCAGGAGCTGAACTACGCAATTGTATCTCCCCTAAAACACTACCATCTTGTTTGCTAACAAAGACCTTGGGGGTAGGAAAGAATAAATTTTAGTATGAAAAGYTTTCATTTTCGTACATGTTGCATGATTTCAGTTTTAACCGTGTGGGCGGCACCGAAGACTTGCCGAAAGCAAGCTGTGGCTCATCCCGCGTGTTTGTGCGGGGGAATAAAYGCCGCCCCGCTCCCCTGCCCCGAGCGCAGTGAGCAGCAATGTGCCGCGTACACCGCTACCCCGTCCCTCCTCCCCTTCCCAGCCACCCCACACACGCGCGTGCCAGGCGAGGGAGGGCTACCGAATGGGTGACTCTTGCCACTTTGCCTGCCGAAGGGCACCCTACAGCCAGCAGGGCACTGGCACCTGCAGGTCCCCTTGGACAAGACCATGAACTAAAAGGAAGATCGCTCTGTGATGAGGAATTTCGGCAACCCCATGGCTGATCTCTAACTCCATACGCTGAACACCGCACGTAAAGGCAGTCAGAGGTCAAAGGGAGGCCTGCTTCCTCACGGGCACGGCACCTTCAGCAATCTGCCAGACAAACTACGTTTGCTCAATTGAAAACACGCGATGTGGAGATGACATGTGGTGCAAGGATCTTGCAACTATCGATTCCCCCCTGGTTTTAGCAAGTCATTCTCATGATGCTCTCATYAGACAACTCAAAAGAAGGCGGTGGGTAACGCAGTAATCTAAGTGTGCTGTTAACAGAGCACAAGGCACTGAGGAGATACAGCCATGAAGGCCAGACGGTGAGAGGCTTTAGCGGCACGTTAACACATCCAGCGTGCATCTCCTACTGCAAAAACACTAGSAGCCTGACATTAAAAGTCTTCCATACTGCTGAAATTGTGGGAAGAAACAAGCCCCAAGTAGAAAACGTACTAAACATGAGGCAGAGCACAGGGTCTGTAGAGCAGCACTTGTGAACCTTCATCTTGCAAAATACACTTCCCTAAGAAATGCTCCCCTTGACAAGAAGTCTCTTGACATCAATTARGCGCACACAGACGACAGGTGTGCAGGACTGTGAAGCTCCACAACACAAAGCATGGGATTAAAGAGGAGTCAGAAACAGCACAAAACCGGTCTGCTGCTGCTCTCTGATTTGCTTTCGAGAGGAAAACAATCCACATCCCTTCAGGAAAGCTTTTGATGAAAGCTTCCATCTAAAGGGAGATCCTACCCTCACATTTCCTGAGATTCACCACAACAGCCAGAGGAGCAGAAGGCTCTCCCTGGAAAACAAGCACACACCAAAATAGTCAGCATTAATTGGCTGATATCCTCCTCTGCTCAACGTAACTCCAGCTTCCCCTGACTGCGGGTTGGTTTGAACTCCTCAAAGATGCAGTTTTGCCCACCAAGAACCCAACAACTGAATGGTTCCAACAAAATCTCCTTTCAGGTGAGCTGGAGCTCAGTAAGCTGAACATCATCAAGGTCTGGCCTCATTAAAAAACAGCACTACAGGTTTTTCAAAGCGTTAAAATATAATTATATTTGTATTTTTTGCTCTTTTCTCCTCAGAGTTTGAGCCATTTTTTTCCTTTTTAAGAGCAACAAGACTCTCTCCAAATCGTGAGTCACAAGACTGCCAACAGTATGTCAAACGTGTTTAAGGTGGCAGACTTGCTACAGGAGGCCACCCTTCTGGAGAGTGTGGATGTACATCCATCACCACCAAATCCCACAGAAAGAGCATTGTACAAACTGGGTTTACATGTCTTCCTCCGCACTAGAGAGAGATATATGGCTGCCTTGGGGTTGCGCGGATGGGTTCTTGGAAGATCTCTTGAGGACTGCTGCTGGCCCATGCAAATCAGAGCAGTCCCAAGAGTCCCTGACATGAACTAAATACAGAGCTCCTGGTGCCCACTGCTTCAGCGAGCCTAAAGCCACATCACCACACTGGAGCGTCTGCCCTCACCGATGTCCTTTTCTTTTGAGGATAACCCAGTTCAGAGCAAAAGGAATTTCACCTTTAGGAAGACTTCTGCAGAAAATGTTCTGAAGTTCTGTACTCAAATCTTTGCACCTCTTCTAAATTACTATCGTTGTTTACCAGCATCACAGCGACCAATTATTGTTTATATCTGCTTCCTTCTGTCGGGGTGTTCAGTCCCCTCCCCTGCAGCTAAAAGACATGACTTCCCTACGGCAAATGAAAATATAATCTCTGTTAAACTTCAGATTTCTTTTTCAAATCCTTCTCAAACAGATTTTTTTGTGCACACCATGATTGTTTTTCTCAAAACAGGGCAGTGAACTAAAGAGTACAGCAGCCAGAGGTAAAATGCTGTGGATTCAGGAAGGCACTAGAGAGACTATTACTAAAAATAATACTCACTGTAAACCTCTTATGAAGTATTAATAAAATAAACTATTGTCTGGAGGTTACATTAAGTAGTGTGCCATTATATAATCATCTCCTATTAAAAACAGTGGGTGGACTAAAACCCTTTATGTTGTCACATAACTGTATCACTTAATGTCTTAAGCTGTGTATTTAATGCCCATCATCATATTTAATAGGTCTAAATTAGTGTTTTTATTTCTGATTTTTTGTAAACTATAATAAGCACGCATTGCATTACAAATATATTGTAGTTATCAAGAAAGAAGTCCAGAAATAAGGGGGAGGATTTGGAGATAGTATGAACTAATTCCATGATTCACCTGGATAACCCTGTAGAGATTAACACGGTAACAGCAGGTCTAGGCTATTTATTGCCTCAACTTCCTTTCCTCCCACTCTCTYTTTTATCCTTTCCATTCTAGCTCCATACATGTCAAGGTTATTGATGAATTTTCCTGGCCAACTTCATGAGCCTGTCCTTTGTGGTTAACATTCATTACCCAAAAGGTAGCAGCAGGCTGAAAGAGAGAAGGTTAACGACAAAATGGGGCAGACCAGGGTGCAGCCTGCCCTGCTGCTGCCATGGAGGATGAGGATGTCTAGCCCATGCCAGGTCCCCACAGCGGTGGCTGGCAGAAGCCTGGGAGAAGCAGGGATGAGGATCCCAGCCAAAAGTGCCAAAATGTTTCCTTTGGCTCTACTCCATACCTGCTCCTTTTAACAGTACAAATAGTTTCTGATCCTCCATGGGTTGATATATTACTCTCTCTCATCTTGATTTCACTTCAGTATCTTCCTGTGTGGTTTCTGTTCCCACCTTTGCTGTCAACATCTCTGCAAATTCTGTCACYGGTCCCCTCCAATATGGGTTCCTTGGCACCCTTATCTGCTTCCATGTTTTCAGCTGCTTTTTGGTGTCAATGGCTCCCAAATCTCTCCATCTATGTTTATGTTATCCCATTTCATACACTAGATATCTCACTCTGGCATCTCAGCCTGGTTTTGGCAGCTCTAATTCATTCCACCTGGAAATCAGTGTCACAGCTTTTCTACCAAATATGGAGTATTTAAGGAGTTCTATTATTTAGTTCTCAGGAAAACTGCACTGAATTTATTTCTGAACTATCTTGTTCTCTGTATAGACAGAACGCATATGACTGTTTTCATGAGCTGAATTTGACAGACTGCAACGTATGCAAATGAGTACTATTACTGTATCTATAAATTAAAAAGAGTATCTATGATAAGATCTGGTCTGTAGTCTAACCAAAATTCAAACATAACATTTACCCCAMTTTTTGTCAAAAATCTGCAGCGATCTTGTTATCCTACCGATGATGTTATTCAGACAACAGAACTAACAGAATACGTTTTCTAACTAATAGACATTTAGGGATGGAAAGCATGGATGGATGGTGGGTGATCTAAATCAGTTATCTAGGCTCTATACATAATCAAAGGTGAAAAACAGAAACCTCCAGAGAGTGATTCACCTTCTTCTGAGAGAGACCATGTCTAAAACTGATGAGCTTGAATTGCCTTCTTGTAGCTCTTTTCATGCATCGTGTAAGGAAATTAGGTGACTCGGGTAGAAACAGATAGCTTACTTGGTGATGTCTAAAACTGGGTAAGATTAACCTCTCTCTGAGCATTTTTTCTGTTTCCATTTTTTTATTTTCTATTCAATTTTGGAATAAATTGATTAAGGAATCCTTTATTTTATCATCCTAAACTATATCTATGAGTAATTTAGAATAATAGTTGTACTTTGTTTTGTTTATTAATACTTCCCATAGCTGAGACTCAGACTGATGCTGTGGTAACAYGGAATACCCACACTTTACTTTATCATTATTACACAGCTGTGCGTACCTTTATGGATTTATCTGGATTCATTACATGACCTTTTTCAGAAAGTTTAAGTACAGAAGAGTCAGCCTTTCATCAGTGCAAATTTCTGATGCCTGCTATATAGGTAGCCAGCCTTTTGCCATTTCACCCACAGAGGAAATAGCCTAGCAACATAATTAACTTAATATGATATACTACGGCCTCTCTGAATTAAAAGGGAAGTGACTCATGCTCTCTGCAAGATATGAGACTATTAGTCAAGAAAGAGGATCTTAAATACTATAGCCTTTATGAAGACCCTCACTGAATGCTGGCTTAGTAYCAGAGAAGGTACACATGTGTACAACCTGTTCATCATTTTATGTTTTTGCTACAAAGTTTTTTTTTTCCCTGAAGAAATAGCACTTTGTTTACAAAAGCCAGCTTGCCATTGATTAAAATAGTCATTACCCTGCAAGAGGAGTGCAGAGCTTGAACTACAGCCAGAACTGCTGAGGCAGCACAGTGGACTGGAGAAGTTAACACATTTACTTCCCAGTCTGGAGAGAGAGAGGAAGGCAAGAACGTCCCCTCCGAGAAAGGTGSTGGCTACTGAAATCCAGGCTCTCAGGCAATGCCCTTGAGGAGACTCTAGCAAGGTCAGAGGGGCAATAAACTTAGAGGCTCTGCCCTCAAGGCTCCTTGCACTTGCTCTTTCAGAGCTGTCATTAAAAATCACTGCTTGTGAATTGAAAGAGCTGTTTGGGGGAGAGATCCTGTTGGGTGTCAGGCTAAATCAGCGCTATGTTTTGTGAGACTGTATTAAGCCTGTTTAATGTCAGGACATTAAATGAATGAGCTTGATAATAAATTCGAGCGTTAAATAGCTACTGTGTTTTATAGCTAGTGGGTGTAAGGCCTGGATGTTTGACTATGTGCCTCATCACACACCCAAACATGAGCACAGCACATTAAACACAMACCTACCTATTCGCTTTTGGGATAATTCTCGTTTCGGTGTCTCAAACGTCACCATGCCCATAGGCAGGTGTTACCTCGAAGTAACACAGACCCTGGAGTCACCTGCTGGCTGCTCCACGGATAGTGACATTTAAAAGGTAGATTTTATAAAACATCTTTTTSTTTCTCATGCTCAGTTCTGATTCTGTGTGATGGTTGGAGGAAACTTCTTGCAGAATGAGACCAACTCAGCATTGCAGCATATGCTCTAGGCTGAACGTTACGGACCAAAATCAGAGCCTCTGTTCATATAGGGAAGATAAATCCAATCCAGCCGGGATTATTACAAAACAAAGAGGGAAACAGTTTTCAGAAAAGTTTCCCAGAAATCCTAGARTTAGAGAGAAACAGCATGTATGTTCTGAACCACTAACGGCTCACCAGAGCCAGCTGATCTCTGCAGGGACCATAAAGCGTCTTTGACAGAGCTGCCAGAATATAAAGTACATTGTGCCATTCTCAGGAACTAACAGCATCACCAGGCGCTTTGCCCTAGATCAAGACAGCTCAAAATAAGAGAATTTGAAGGTGGGTTAAAGAAAAGATTTATGTAAGTGAAATGGAACAAATAATTTGTGAACCAGTGAGCAGCATGTCTAATTAAATGGCAATCTATAAAACCTAATAGCTCCTGGAAAGTAACAGTTAAGGGCTGCATCCTCAAGGGTGTGATGCTCTGTTCTTTTAGAGCTCACAGGGAGATGAAGATGATAAGCAATTTGCASGAAGTACAGTGCCAGTATCAGCATTAAGCAGCAAATGAGATTTTTCTCTAGCTTTGGCAGTTTCTGGGCATTGTGAAGGAATTCTACAGCTTCAGTCTCAGACTTAAATAAACAGCATGACASAGTTGCTCTACTGCTCAGCAGTAATCATACTGTCAGGTAAACAGAGCAGTGCGCCAGAAATGTACTAATCTGTTTTCCATCATTAGTAATATTTCTGTCCTGTTTTACTGCGATACTTTTTGACTTCTTCCAGTGATAACACATAAACTAGGTAGACAATATATGGTGAAAGTAATTATTCATACCACTTAGGACACAAAGCAGGCAATTAGTAAGTAAGAAAACAAGGTATTTTCAGGTTGAAAGACTATTGTCGTGAAAATTATTTTTTACAAGCCTGAGACATTACATTTTACCMAAAAAAAGAAGGGGGAAATATATCAGTGTTGCAAAAAGTCACATTTTATGACTGCAAACTTGTATTTCATTATTCATCTACTGCATGGACACAAAATGAAGGCAATAAGGAACCATTTTTTCACGTGCATGAATGGAACTAAGGTATAGAGGGGATCGCCTGCTCCAGTGCTTGACTAGCCATGGCTGTCTTATGGCTTGTCTGAGCTGAGCTGTGAATCCATGAATGTCCAAATGGTGCATTACCCTGAGGTGGGGACATCTGGTGTTTGCAGGTACCCATTACGTGCTTCTGCCCCGTCAAAGGAATGTCACCCTGCTCATGAGAGACAGGGCCAGATCCTTGACTGCTATCCCAAAAGCAGCAGTAAGGCTGACGAGTGGCTCCAAAATCCATGTTTGCTTAGAAAACATTACAGGAATTTAGGCAGACAAAAATGATGTGGAGCTAAAGAAGACAGCACACCGTGTGATCACTTACCTGTTTCATAGTGTACACGAACTCTTTTCTGTGCATTACACTCCTTGGTATATAAGAATGGTTCCTATGGCTTAAACCTCTATTAGCTCCTGTTCTCCATATGAACAAAGCATGGAAAGGAAGTGGCTGGGATAGAAATAGCATCATTTATGGAAAAGAAGCAGAAGGTCCTTGCAGGAACAGGCAGTTTCATCTTGCAGAATATGTACCCTTCTTCACCTCCCTCCACCTCATCCTACAGAAAAAGCAGTTCAATTTATAACCAACGTCTTCACCTCCAGCATGTGGCTTCTGAGCAGAACTAGGCCCTGGATCAGGTTCTCTTTTCCCACAGAGAAGCAAGGGAACTACTGTTGACTGCAGACCAAACATAAAAAGCGTGATTCACTGCACTTTTATAAGGATGTGTTACAGGATACTCAAACCGCTTGAGATCATACACTTTGAACTTGTATAAAGTACCAGAACGTATCCAAGTTGCTTTATTTTCCCTTCAAAGAAGTGTTTTGTTTCATGTTTGCTTTACGCATTGCTTGGAGCTGTTTTTGTTATAGTTTTACCCTGTGGGTAAGTAGTGGTGCAGATATCCTTCAAAACACATATGCGTTCCCATGGCCCACTRAAGAAAAGCCCAGAAAAAAACTGACCCCACTCCTCTGCTAGTGAATGAACGCATAAAGGCTGCATAATCCTAGTTTTATTTTTCCGTACAGCCTGGCATCAGGTGTCATTTGACCCCGATATCCTTGTAACTCCCAGTGACCTGCAGCCTGCTGCCCTCTGGTCCAAAGCGGAGCCTTTTGTCAGCGGTGGCCCAACATGCCCAGCTGCTTCCGCGATTGTTCCGCAGGGACAGATGGCTCCTCGCAACACAAAAAAGAGATTAAAACAGGACAGAGGGAGTGACATCACTACCCAGTCGGGGATTTTTTTCAGAGGACCTACAGGGCTACCACCAGCATAAACTCAAACTGCAGTTGATTYTGCCCACTCCGAGGAAGAAGTTCAGAGTTTGCAGAACAAAGCATGTTTCTTTTGAAATACATAATTGCCACCATTCTAATATTCATTTACATGAACAATATTCTGTTACAGCTGTTAAGCTAATCTGAACAGATACTGTCCTGTCACCATCAGCACTTTTTAAGTAATCAAAAACCTTCTTTCCCTGGCTGTAGCTGGCCTGCAATAAATTGGTATACAGCATATTTGTTTATTTTTCTTTTGCTTGTGATGAGGGGCTAATAACGAAATGACTGAGGAAAAACAAAACCAAGAAAGTAAGTTTCACCATTAGGACCAATCCTGCTAAGACTTTTGTAAAGTTTCACCATTAGGACCAATCCTGCTAAGACTTTTGTACATAAGGGATTTTATGTAGGACATTTTTCATAGTCCCACTTATGTGAATGGAACTAAATAGCGCAAAACTCAAGAACAGTCTCATCTCTTCTAGTACCTAGTTCTGGAAGTAGTTCACYTCATGGCAATTTTTCTGCTTTGAATTCAGCTCCAGGTTTGTTAAAGCACTCTGAATTCTTGCAGCTGCTGCGGCAGAGTCTCCCTGCTGGGGGTTGCAGGACAGATTCTCTGGAGAACTATGAACACCCAAACTGGACTGCGTATACAGAGAACTCATCCAGCTAAAGTATTTTCTGCAGTTTACCTAGTCAGTATTTATACTATCTAAAGTACATTACTGTGGGGGTCAGGAGGGAGCTGGCCGCTAGGCATGTATGGTACTTGGTGCCACAATGTTTTTCTGGCAAAGYAGAGATTTTTCCTTTGCAACAGACACGGTTCCTAGCAAAACCATATGAACGTCATGAAATGAAAGTCCCAACACTAATAATAGTGAGATTGTTTTCAAGTGTTAACTTCCAAGAAAAAGTTAGCCAGATATATAAGGTGCTATTTCAAAACAAGAGACTATCACAGATATATGGTGTTACCCACAATCAGAGCAGGATCCCTGGTGTCTGTTGTTACACTATTGATACACTATTGACCACATAGACTGGGATATAATAATTAGCCTTTTTGCAGCTCAGTTTTTCCAGCAGTAAAATTGACGTAATAAAAACCTGCCTATAATACTGAGACTTCTATAAGATTTACTTAGTATTCATAAGCCACTGTGAGAGTGTAGGGGGAGCAGCAAGTAAGTACAATCTTACATTGATTAGTAGTGATAGTTTAGATAGCAAAATTTGTAAAATTTGACAAAATTTTTTAAATAAAACTCAAATAGACAAAAACTAAAGTTCATTTTAATCTGCTTTTAAGTGATATTACTACTTTTAGGAATGTCTCACTGCAGACAATCATCAGAAGTGGCCACATAGCTGTTATCATGCTCTTTTTGTTATTATCATGAAATGCTTCTGAGAAAGAACAATGATTTTTCCCATCTTCTCAAATGGCTATCTTATCTCACCTTCACTATGAAACAACCGACAGCTACTAGATGCACAGGAACATTGGCATGTGAAGGCCAAACCATCCCACGACGACTAAAAGGCTCCTGGGAGATGYTTTTTCTCAAAGGTATTAGGCACCTTCTGCTGCCTCAGAGACAACTGAGAGTATAATATATAGGCATTACCTAGACCAGGAACCAGGAACCTAGACCCAGCATCTTCAGACACTAAAGTAATTTCCTGTTTCCGTGAGTCAGAGGGAAGAGGAGAGACCCGTCTGCACATCCCCTGCTCAGCCCGCGTCGGGGCTCGGACTCGCCGCCCGTCCCGAGCTCCTGCCCCAACCCCGAGGCCCAATGATGCTTTTATTCACAAAATGCAGAACAACTTCCATGGGAGACATCACTGTTTGTGGTTTTGCCAAAAAGAGCCAAGTTAAGCTTTTTTCTTCTTGTGCATAACCACACAGAATAAGGTTCAAATTATTCCCACAGGCGCAGCTGTACAAACCAGCTCTGTCCACGAGACTTCTGCACTAAACCCACGGCTTTCAGAGGACTGGTGCAGCTGTAGCTAGTGGATTGGAAGGCAGCAAACCATTATGCTGATAAGACAAAAGACGTGATAGATCCCATCAAACTCACACTTAGTTTTACTGCCTCAGCAGTGCTACCAGTAACATCAGCATGCTTGGGAAGYGCCAGCCCAACACTGCGCTGCAAGTAGAGCTGATGGCATTCAGCACACCGTAGAGTTAGGCCAGAGGTTGTGATTAACACGGATGGAGGACTCCTTTGCTTCATAAAGTATCATCATTTTTTACTCTGTTAATTTTAAGAGTGTATCTCCTTATTAGTCATTATCCTAGAATTTGCAGGGAATTTTTCAGTGAAACATTTTTCATGACAGAAAACGTGACTCATCAGAATGGGAACTTTTCACAAGGAAGTTCTGACCAAGATCTGAATTCCATTTTTTTTAATTATGGAAACATTCAACTTTGACTTATTTTAAAAAKAAATATCCTGTTTCCAGCTTGAAACATTGCATTAAAAATAAATAATAAAACATTAAAACATCAAAAACAGTTGAAGCAGTTTCAGTCAATGTAACTGAAAAACTCCTTCTGCCTTTTACCTGCTTCCTCAGTTCTGGTTCATTAAAAAAAAGGGAAAAAAAAGAAAAAAAAAGAAAGTCTTTTACCTCTTTCACAAATCAGTATGAGGAAAAAATAAACAACAAAGTTACCATTACTTTTATAACTCTGCTACAGGACTTTGATAAACTCTTAAGGTTTCAAAGGTGTTCCTCTATAGCAGACTGCCGAGGAGAGTTGTATTCCCTTGTACCAGCTCAACAGATACACAGGCCTCATACTCTCTTTCTTTCTGTTAATTGGTTGTTCCCTAGGGCTCTTTTAATCTGCAAAGACAGCCTCAGTCCCCTCCAAACCTCTTTTCTTCCTGCTGTGAAAACAAAAAGGCACCACTAAATACTTTATAATTTTAAGCAGAGAAGAACTGCTCCCTCATGGCTGCAGCAAGCAGCAACAAAATAATCACTGCTATTTTCTGGTTTTGTTTCTGCTTTCTCAGGACTTCAGCTGAGACAGATTTAATCCAAACAATATTAGAAAAGGGAACCACGCCACAGCCGTGCTAACGCTTATTCAAGACAAGCTTCCCTGAAGGAATGCCTTAGAAAGCCTCTCAGCTGTTGGTAAAGTATAGCACTTCGACTCCGGCGGAGGGCAGAGACAGCCTTAATATAGAAGGCATTAATGAAGGATTTACTTAGCACAGAGCAGACAATGCAACATTTAAAACCCCGTGTTTATACAAACTAGCAAAGACATTCCAGTGCACCACSAGGCGAAAACCAAAATGAGACTTCGCTGTATTTAAAGAAGACCATAGYTCTGCATATATCTCTTGGGGTGGTATGTTTTTACACCACATTGATTGCTCCCATTTTTATTAATTTCTGAATTAGGACAATATTTTAATTCTTTTTTTTAGTTGCTTCACTAGGAATTATAGCTCTTGGGCTCTACATTTTGAAATGCCAGCTGAGCACTGTTTGTATTGCAGATTCAGACAGAGTAAGTTAATTTATCACTTAAATGCATTTTCACTTCATTTTAAGACCATCTAATTTGCTCTAAGAAGTTTAACAAGTTGGCTTACTACTGTTGTAACACASGGAGACTTCATTAAGCGAACTGTCATCTTCTATCAGCATCATCATCATTACATCCTGCCCTTGTTTTATTCTAATTTATAGCAATATTTCACAACTTGCCAACATGGTTTCTTGGTAATTTAACACAGTTACAAAATTGGCAAAGAAAGCCAGCTATTTTCACTGTGCTCCACATTTCCTCCACACACCAGTTTCACAATCTCCATTAGCGCTCAGTAAAGGGTGGATAGTTCTTTCCAGTCAACAGATTCGGGTGGTTTYATGAGGTGTAGGATGGGACCTCCCCATTTAGGGATTTGTTGCTTTCTTACTAATCTTCTCCATTACCTTCAGAGGTGGTGAAATGTTGCAGAGAAAATTGCTACAGGTGATACTTCTTAAGTTACGAAAAGCTTTATAGGTCAAAACTCAACATTGTACATACTTTTGCAAACTAATAGGCAATATGTGCCTTACAACACAGGCACCGCATGCCCCATAAAGCATGATCCACTGAAGAGGCTGTTGCTCTAAYCCCAGTTTCCAGCTTGTTTTTCAGAAACTGCCCAATATGCAGCCAGTAGCAGTAAAAGGATCGATCCTGGTGGCAACATCTGTTTCGAAAGAAAACCACTCCAGTCTCCAGGTAGATGCAGGTTAAAAAAAAAAAAAAGTCCTTACTTAATACTACTGCATGTAAATGTCAAAGAGCAGCTGAGGGTACAGCAATACGCTTAACTACAGACTCTAGTAATAAATGTCAGGCAAATACCTATCTTGGAGGAACAGCTGTAATCCTCAATATACCTTCAGGCTGCTTCATCACATCAGCTGGATTCAGCTCCACTTTATCTAGTGCTTCAGTCAGATTGCTAGTGATTAGGGCCTAGATGAAGGAAGCAAAAAGCCCTTTTCTGAGGTGCCCTGCAAAGGGAAGACTACCACACTGCTGCCTCTACCCACACGGGACAAACCACCTGGGTATCGGCAGGATGAAGTAACGCACCTCCTCAGTAACTCCGCAACTGCGTATGCTCTTTAGGGAAGAGGCAAGAACAAACATCTGTTCTGCGGAGCCCTTGGGACACGGAAGTAACAACTGAAAATAACAACTGGYATCTCTTGGCTCACGGCAAAGCCACTAAAAAGCAATTATAGCCGTTTCCCCAGCTGTTTGCACTGACAAGCTGATGCAATCTGATCCATGAGGGTCTCAAGAGTGTGAAATACATACGTGTTCACCGATAAGGGAAAGAGTTAGGAACTGACCAGGTATCAGCTATCTATACCCAGCCAGTCAGGGCAACATAACCAGGTTTTGGTACGGTGCGTTCAAAGGGAAGGGACTTGMAAGGGGGAGGTGTCATTTCTTAAAAAACACAGCAGGCGCTTAGTACCAAATCAGCTCAAACAGGCCTTAGAGATCAGTCAGGGAGAAGGAGATTACCTCCGTAGTTTAACACGGAAACATGTCATGAGGAGTTTATATTACGGGTTAAAAAAAAACTGTTGAGATTCTAACAGATTTTTCCACTGCTGCACTGTATCAGAAAAACATAACTGGCCAATCAGAAAGTTCTCCCAATCATCCAAGAAATTTGTTTAAGGCTTTTCTCTTCCAGAAGTCAAATGTTTGTCACACACAACTAAAAACTACAGTATTTATTACTTATTTTTGAATAATGAAAGTTTCGCCWGAAAGGGAGAATTCAGGGAATATTCTGCTGAGATTCTTCTATAGTTCAGCACCATCTGAAGAGTTCTATATAGGAACCTCTGTCATCTCATAAGGACAGCACTTCTAGCCTTCAAGTTCTTCATCTTCTGCTTCCTGTTTTTGTAATTGCCTGTCTTATGTTAGAAGTGGGCCATTCATCTTACTGAACACATTTGGGCCACTATTTTGAATGCAGCTTTCRTAACCTATCTATACTATCAATATTACAGTCATGTCCCACTCACATTTAACTGAGATGACTCTCCTCTCATAACTGCATGGAGCATCACATGAGAAAATACTTCATGAGCTAAYGCCTTTGGTAAAGTTTCCTTTATACTCACCAAGATGTCTTGAATCATTAATACACATTAACTCATTGCCTAGATAACTTTTTTATAGAAAATTGAAATGTCCTCTACTGTTAACTATATGGTAATATATCTGCTGAACTGAGGGATCAGACACTCAAGATTTGCAGAAGTACTTCAGTGTATGCTTTACCAATTCTGCAGTTTATGTTGATTTGTAATTACAGAAGCCCTTTAGGATACACGGACTTTCTAAATGGCGGAGTCACAAATTAAGAAGGATTTTCCTTCGTCTGGTAAATCTATACAGGTTCATTATTTATTGTTAACAAGAAATGTCCTTACATTTACCATCAACAAATGTTCTAAGTCTAAAAGGATCAACTAGCTGCACAGCTGATTTATAAATTTTATTACTATTTTAACTTGTTACTATTTGTTGAAGTGCACATAATGAAGAGCAACAAGTTTGGCACCTAATTTCCATGTGTTCATACTTAAGTAAGACTCCCACTGACTGAACAGACTCAGATTTTTTAGTAATATTTATTATTTGCATTGCAGTAGTGCACATGAGCTTCAGTCTTGGACCAGGTCAAGACAACAGCGATGCTGTATAAACCCAGAAAAGAAGATATTTCCCTGCCCTGAAGAGCTTACAGTCTAGAAAGCTGCCCCATCTTCATAACAAGTACTATCTTTCTTGAAAGGAAAAACATTTATGTGGAAATGGAAGATAACCACAACAGACAAAGACATWAATTTTGAAGACTGTGAAGAAGAATTTGCAAATATTTGAGCAAGGATCCAATAGTAAACTACCAGAGATACGCATAGCCTTTTAAAAGTGCTCTGTATATAATACCCTAACTACTAAAGCGCTTGGTTCTCCTTCGGATTAACGACAAATTAGTGATTAACATGTAAATGAAGAGGAGAAAGAAGTGGAAACCCCCTTCAAATTCAGTACGAACATTTCTTTCATAGGTTTTTCTCCTTGCAGCAAGTGTTTTGTCCAAAACAACTACCTCCCCAACTTCTTCAGAGAATAAATTTAGCTAAATGTGTACAACAAACAACAACTTGTTCAAGATATTCATCAAAATCTAGAAATTTCATTAACATTTTCATGGATTTCAGATTACTTTACAATCACATACTTCATTTTGTAACTGCTGACAAACATTGATTTGCCTGAGAACCAAYACTTGCAATTGTAAAAGTCTTAAGTCCACAACACATATATGAATAAAATAATTTATGTATTTTTAGAACTTTTACTGAAAAGTTACAAATGGTTTAGTTTCAAAAAAGCCTTTGTCAAACTTTCCCTTAAAATGCATCTTTGAAATAACTTCCTAGATTTATAAATAGACTGCAAACTAAAACATTCAGGAGCCAAGACATATCGAAGAACTATCTGAACAATTTCAACTCTGCTCTGTTGGGCAAAGCATGAACCTACCTACCTACAGATAACATATACTGTCTAGTTATATATATATGTGTATATATATGTATGTATGTATATATATATATATATATATAAAAATACATTTTAACAGGGTCTGTCAATCCATATACATAATAGGAAAGAGACAAAGATTAAGATGAAGGTGTTGTGGATTAACATGATGGTTTATCAGAGGGTCTAAATAGACTAGTTTTGGCTGAAACACAAGGGTTCTATGTAAACTTTTACGTTTTTCTAAAATTTTAAAAACTCAGGGGAAATGGTAGGCATTTGGTGAAAGTAGTTTTCTGGATAAAATGGAGAGTCTTTCGGGTTTCATGTGCCTGGGGAAGATCTGCAGGGAGGCAGGGACTGTGTTTCCGGGGTTCTCACTTCTATGGCAGATGGCCCAAGAGCCAGGCAGTATTAGCTTCTGCCAGAATTAGTGAATCTGGCAGGTGGGTTATATCAAGGCTGAGGACACCCAAAGAAAAGAAAGGAAGTGCTGAGGTGTGAGTGCTGAGGATGGAGGTGTGATGCATGAATATGTACGGTTGCTGGGAATCAGTGAAGTATTGTTGCTTTTTAATGAAACATTTCAAGTTCAAATGTACATTTTGGGGGGAGAGGGAGGGAAAGAAGGAAAAAGAAGGCTTTGCTGGAAAACTTCCAAAGAGCTCTAATCTGGACTCCTGCTGAAGGAGATAGTGCTTACTGGAAGAGCCAGAACTATTTTAATGAGCAGTGGGTCTACTTTTTCAACAATGAAGATAAAAATAAATATTGAACAGCTGCCGACTTCACTATGCAACAACCATAGGCTTTAATTCATTTGATAGACCATAAATCTACATGGCACCCAAAGAATAGTGGGAGTATTTCATATTTATGAATCTATTATGCCCACATAATACAACATTATACTATTTTCTTTAGTACCTCTGTATATGCATGTACCTTTTGATATGCTATGCACATATTACATATATATACATATACATATATACATATATATATATATATATACACACACACACAGCTATATCAGTTTATAAGCATGTCTCTATCTGCTTAACTAGTTGGCCACACTTATAAAATACACAATAAGCAAAAGAAAGTCTCAGTATGTCAAGTGGAGCCATGCCCAGTAAACACCCATCACCCTCATGTTCTTGAAGTCTGTTACTAAGGCATAACTATGCTAAATAGTGTAAACATAAAATAGTTATCAGAATGCTGCATCAGAAATATGCCAATAATTGGACTTTTAGAATCAAAAATTTGGATATTGTAGTCATGCCGTACTTCATTTTTCAGTAATGGATATACAGGGAAAAGTACTTTTTGAAAGTAATTGCAGTTTGAAAGATTGAACAGTTAAGCCCACAGCCAATGTGAAGAAGAAAAGCCATTATTTTAACCAAAGAAGTGCCACCTGCTCATCCTCCTGCATACCTTTCAAATGTTAATGTTGAAAAAAAAGATTGTACTAGAAAGTATACTACAAAAACAGCTTTCTATGTTGAGCAGTTATATGCATTTACTATYAGGGAGCATGTTTGGTAAGCAGGAATCTGGAGCTGCCTGTTGAAAGAAGATAAATCATCTTTCTCTCAAATTATTTTAGCAGATTTTTGCAAGCGCTAGTGTTGTTTATTAGCTGGAGGTAAGGGAGACAGGAGGCGGGAAYAGACTGAAGTGCTTTACATCATTTAAAAATGACAATGAGGCTGTGATTTTTTTCCATGTAGACTGTGCAAGACACTTCCTTGCTTTACCAGCTCCAAACTGAATCACTTTATGTCACTGTTTAAGATTAAACCTCAAACACCAGCTAGAAGCTCTACAGGAYGCAGCTGTAGCCAGCAGCATCCTTAGTGGGGAAAGGATGCTCTAAACATGCAGCGCCTCTGCTGCGCTCCCTCTTGGTGCACCTTCTTTCCTGCCCCCTTTTGACTTTTTAAACGCGCTGATACTTTGCGTGACAATTAAAAACAGCTATAATGCTCTAACTTCGTTTTTGGACTACAGCTCCTCAGGATTCACTTCTCCCTAGTGATTCCCCATCAACATCGGAAACTTAAGGTTCTTCCATGTCCTTCTAACATTTCAGTTTGGCAGTCTACAGGAACCATCTATGTGGGTGAGTTTCTGAGATGGTCAGATTTTGAAGGGTGAACTGGATGAAAACAACCAGGCAAGGCAAGACTGGTTTGTGAACCTTTTCTTTTCTTTTTTNTTTTTTTTTTTTTTTTTTTTGTTTTAAGTATCATTCCAGCTGCAGGTTATACTTGGATTCTGCTGTGGATCACCTACTGTTTTTCTGGTTTTTGTAAAACAGTAGCTGTCACAGCTGGGCATGCAAGATAAATCATTAAAAGTGATATATAAATAACTAAGGCCCAGAAATACTCATCTTATACTACTCCAGGCAAAACCCTACTGATTGCAAATTTCTAAAAAAGTTACTTGTTTTCTTGTCTGTAAAGTGCCTAGTAAATTCTAGTGCTTTTGTAGAAAACAGATATTAATAGGAAGAGAAAATATTAATAGAAATCCTCAGGATATCTGTAAGATGAGCAGATACTTGCTTCTGGCTGATGGAAAGCAAGTGACAACTGAATGGAGAAGTGCGGTCTAGGGAGAAAGTCTCTGAAGCATTTTCTGAAAATAGCTGTCTGCTTAATTTTCTTTTCTTTCTGTTACAATACTGTGACTACAATTTTGTTTGCATAAACCATGAAGCTGAGAGACCTCTGCCCTACTCTTAGTGGTTAGAAATGCTCTACTCAGTAACATCATGCTCTTAAAAAGCAAAACACTCCCTGTGTCATTTGTTTCATTTGTTTCTCCCAACACTTCACGAAACAAACCAGTTGCTATTTTTCAGTCACGCTGCCCTGCACTCWGCACACAGCTGATTACTCACTGTTATGGATGTAAATCTTTGAAATGCAAAGAAAAGAAATGAAAAGAACGTCCTTATTTAAAGTGAAATCCCAGTATCCAGCAGAATTTTACAACCATTTTTACTATGGCAATAATTCTTGCATTCTTGCAACAGTACATATTAAAAAGAAATATCTATCTTAATTCAATTTGAGCTCTGACCCTTCATGTCCTACGATGTTCTCTGTGTTTACACGAGCATAGATCATTTTTCCCCAGGCCAGTTCACATCATGGACAGTCCTCCCTCAAACTCTTTTCTGAATCCTGAAGTTAGTTCCACTCTGTCACCCTCGGGCTCACCAGATGCTTCACAAACTGCTTTCACCACATCACAGCTAGRAGGAGGACGGGTATTATTCCCATTTTATTGACAAGTGCCTGACTCATTATATTAATTACTTCTCCTTTTGCCTTGTAATTTGAGTAGCAGTTTGCATTTTTGAAGAACATTTAATATGCTATATTGTTTTCTATATTCAGAGACTAGATCCCATTAGTTTCACCTGCATTTKCCCAGTAGTTCTGCAGAATCTAATTTGTTCACTCAGTAGCAAAAGTAGCCTCATTAGCCTCTGAAAATGTTTGAACTACTTGCCAAAGCCACATGAGAGCTTTGGGCTGGGACATAATGGAGCTCTTTGCGCAACTTTCAACCAATTTCATCACTGATTTTGATTTTTTTTTCTTATTCCTCATACGCCTTTCACTTCCATAAATATCAAGGTAAGGATCCTCACTCATAGTCACCCACTCACTCACGGCCATGTCTGTTTTAATTTAAGAGTCATCAGGTAGTGGAAACAGAGTAGTCAACTATAGTTGTGTCATTGAGGGAAAAGCAAATTTTGGAAATTCTTGTTATTAAACTACTTGAATCTGATCTGTGGACAATGGTGCCTTTAACATGCTCCTTCTACATGACCATGCTTCTTTAACTGAACAAAGTTTCTCCAGCACATTCATTGAGGCAGGAGGCCCCCGAAGGAAGGACGCAGGTTCAGGTAACTAAAAACAGTACCATCACATAAATGTACAAGCGGTGTTATATGCTCAGTTCGGCATTCTCTAGCTTCCAAGTGCTTAGCTTTGCATCTTGAAGTTCTTTTAATGTTGACACTCTTCCTTAATCTTTGGGACTCCTGAAACAGTATGAACCCCTTCACCCAGGCTAGAAATTTTGAACAGGGGAATCCCAATGACCCTAATGGTTAACCACCAAAGCTGGACCCAAGCTCAAAAATCAAAGCACAAACAGCTGTACTATGAGCCAGCACAGTAACTGTAAGCAAAGAGCAGCTTATGACTTTGCATATGGGTCAGTCATGAGAAGAGCACGAGACATCAATGGATTTTCATAACTGTTTGCTGACAGCAGGGCAACGATGACACTTGCAGCACAGAAGTTTCAAGCTCATGACCTGAGATACAAGCACAACCCAGTGCGCGCACCAATCTAAGCTGGCCTCCTCTCCCTCTGCTTCCTTTAGGCTGTGTCTGTTTAAACAGTTAATTTGTTGAAACAGACCCTCATGGAGTTGGCATTTTCAACAGAAAAAAATGCTGTGCTGAAAAACTCCCTATGAACTCAATTACTTGTGATCTTTTAAATGCTGTCAAAACTTTGTATTTTTCCTCAACCTCATCTGAGCAGTTTGCTGCAGCTGAAGAAKAAAAAACAGCTTGACATATGACATGGAAACCTCCCAGTCAAACAGCTGAGGTTGAGCAGAAGTGGAAGCAATAGCTTTGTCAWTTTTAAATGGAAAATATCAGGTATTTATCCCTCTGCGCAATCAAGAAAGTACATCAGTAGGACCAGTCTTATTAATGAAGTGAAGGAAACTCAAATCTCACTTGGAATCTGACCAGTCAAAAATTAGGGAATGTGTTTTAGAAGTTGTCTATTTGGACATTTAAACCAAAGCAAACTAGAGGAGACCATTTCACGCATATTTCCGTGAGATAGTTTTAGTATTGCTGAGCACACACAACTCCAAGCAAAGCCAAGGGAAAGTGTGGATGTTGGAAACCAGTTCAAAACAGGTTGTCCCAGATGATACAAYGTCTGCTCAGGTAAAAAACAGAAGATCCACTTTGGAGGTCCTTTTTGCCATCCTAGTGCGGATACTGTGTGCCCCTTAGYCAAGGACCTAACTACATTGCAGAAGAGTCAAGCCCCTTGTCCACTGCACAGAGTTCTTTTTTTGAGGGGTGGAGGCAAAAATGGGCAATTTCTCAGGGTTTTCCRCTAGAGGAGGGCAAGGGAACAGAATCCCCCCATTGACTCCTTTGTAGCAAGAGATAAGGGCAAGCCCTTTTGCCACTTCCAAAACTTCTATTCCCAGATGCCACCCTTTGCAATTGCCCTTTGCCCTTCAGTCCACCTGGAAAGGGAGGAGAAGGCTAGGAGCTCTCTGCRTAACTCAGTAGCATGAAGAACAGCAATAGTGAAATCTCTTTTTTCTCCAGCCCATACAAACCCCTCAGCCACTTTCCAGGGAGGCAGAAGTCATCCACCTCAGTTTCAAATGAAAAATTCTCAGACTCTGTTAAGGAGGCTCTCAACTCACCCACAGCTGTGTCTTCTCCCAACAGTCAAGAAGTGGAAATTGCAGTCAGCTCTAACTGTGGCATTCACGGAAAGGTAAAATTTGGAAAAACTCCATGGTTTTAAAACATTTGAATCCAGTCTGTGGGATATAATAAATTGACAAGTTGCAATGTAACTAGCTAACTTTCTGTAAAACACTCAGAAGTAGTCTGCATGGCACTGGTGGACCATTGCATCCAGGTATTTTGTAGAGGATGTATGTTTACATACAGAAGAAGGAAAAAATAATAAAAGGAGAGATGGACCTTATCGCTACATCTASACTTACACTGAGGCAGAAGATAGCCTATGGGAAACTGTACCTACGGAGATTAGAAAAACTACTATTTTTAAAAAGAAAATATCAAGCTCTAGTCAGCTTGGTTCCCTTCAGAGACATGATAGCAACATTTGTCTGTTACTCCTTTTCCCCAGACTACTTGTTGAACCAGCTGGCTAACTCCAGCCAAAGTTGATAGAGGAGCAAACATCTGAGTTTCATAATATCTGCTGCCTGGACAGAGGCAAGAGACATAGATTGCAGTCTGAACTCATATGTTGTCTCTTCTGCTTGGCCTGCCAGCTGGCCAGGCAGCGTTCCTGCAATATGGGGCTTGTTGCAATGCATGCTGTCTCCTTCTCAAATAGTAGAAAGAAATTGTGGTAGGGAGAAGAGGTAGGAGAAGTGGGCATGGGGAAGGGATGGGAGCAAGCTCTAGAGGGATGGCTGAGCTTACTTAAGTGGGAATAAGGAGTGTACACAGAGCACAAGTCAATAGGGAACCAGGCCTCACTAGCTGTAGTGTTCACAGAAAATCCCCTATATAATTGGCTCCAAGAGTTTTGTATCACCAAAAAATATCTAGTTGTACAAAGATTTACCCCCTTTAAGTTTTCATGGATTTTAACTCTTAAAATTTCAAGGCATTGCAAATCTTTGCTATGGGGCTCCCTTTAAGTCCTTTGCTGCTGGTTCTTCTTGCATCTTCTGGGCYGTGGCAGAACGTGACTGTTTTCCTTGGTTGTGCTGATCCTCCGTAAGTAGAACCCAGGGTATCTGTGTTGGGGTTTCTGAAGCATAAAGTGGGAACAAGCCAAAAGAAAGACTTTTTCTTGTCCTAAGAAGGCAAGAGGGGAAATAATGAGGAAAAACAAAGGTGGTGTAAGGTGGTTTTCAGGATGATAGCTTAAATAACAACAACAAAAAAAAAATCATTGAAGGAAAACCACRGTGGGAGAAGATACTCCAAGGCATCAGACTGGAAAAAAGCCTGTTTCTCAAGTGATACTTTTACCAAAAAGAGGTCTCTTTTTATATTAATGACTGTTTAGACAAAGTCTCTACTGGGGGAAGCTTTTGGAAGATAACAATTGTATTTAACAAYCGAGTTTGCAACCTGTTGCTCCATTTCCTTATAGAATACTAGGGCAAAAATCACCTTCAAAGACATGTTTGCCAAGATTTCCCAGAGCAACATGGCAGGCAAAATCCCAGAGTAAAACTCTGCCTGTGTAATCTGAAATGCTGGGGCTAAAGCCTTAGATGTTTGCTTGCTGCCAGTGAATGAGGACTGAGGGGAAACGATAGCTATTGGTTTTCTGGAGCACAGCCCTGCAGCAGGGCTTAGAGGCTTGGCTCTGCGCACCACAAGCAGCTGCTAGTAAAGGGCCGTAWGCGACAAAGTACCCTGTGCTCCAATCTTTTTAGCTCCTGGGGACCAGTAGTGCTTTTCCATGGAGCAGCTCAGAATCGCCTTTTTCTCTCAGGATCCCTGCTATCACCAACTCCCCTTCTCTTTCTCTCACTGTCGTTTCTTCCAAAGAAGCTACAAGTGCAAGGGCATGCAGCCAGACAGGCACACCTCCTCATGAGCCTCAGTTTCAGGAAAGGAGACCCATTAATATACTGGGGGAAACAAACTTTTTCATTCCCTCCTTGGKCAACTTGCACTCTGGATTCTCAGGAGAGATTCCCATTTTGGCTGACTCCCTTGGATGTCTGAAAGAAGGCAGCATAGCYTGAACTAGGAGGACCCAGCATCCCTGTAGAGAATATCTGTCCTCCTGATGTTGCTCTGATTAGTCCTGCTTCAGCCAACACAGTGCAATGCCTATAGTTCCCCTTGCTAACAAAGGAAAGGCAGGGATTGCAACATACTTGATGTAACATATTAAAATAATCTACAATGAGGGCATTGCACAACAAGCCTCAATGCCCTTGCTGGGGAAGTACAAAAGAGCAGCCTTCAAAGCACCAAGACTTTTTTCCTGGGTACTTACGTACATACGTTTGAAAAAAAAAATTTTTTTTCCAAGAGAAAAGAAAAATGTTAAAGGGGGTGGAATTTCTTAAAATTACTGTAAAAAGAAATATATATAGTATGTGTGTGTGTACGTGTGTGTGTGTATGTGTGTATGTGTGTGTATGTGTGTGTGTGTGTGTATGCATATTTACCATGACCTTAAACATAAAGCTTCCAATTCCGTAATGCCTGTTTGTGGCAGGCAGAAGACATTACACCAGCCTAAAGCTGATGCAAGCTTCTGGAGAACCAGATCCAATAGTTTCTTAACCCAGAACTTTCTTTCATGYGATTTGCCATAATATTAACATAATACTTATATACTTTGGGACAAAAAAAATTCGTTGCATTTATTCATGACCTTGTTTCTTCAAATGATAAGCACAGMATTTATTACCACTCCCAGTTACTTTAAAAGGATTGTTCTTGAAACTGAACAYCATAGATCAGTATTAAATATTAGYTGGATCCAACCYTTTTAAATATATATAYAYACACACACACACACAYATATATGTATTTAACATACAGGACATATCTGCAAATTACACCCACTTTGTTGTGAAATCGGAAGACTTCTTTCTTTTCCACTCTTTGCAGTAACTTCAATGCTAGGGTCACTTAAGATTAAAGACAGATAAAAAGATAGTTTCTATGTTCATTAACTATCAGAGTTCATGTAACTAAGATACTGTCTCATTCCTCAAGTCTATTATTCAATGAATTAAAAAATTCCTCAACAATTCACAACTTTGATCTTTGCTAGTTTGTTTTGAAATGCRTCTATATTGTTTAAACGAAAAGAGACGTCAATGGAACTAAGATCTGCCAGCGGAAATAGCTTTGTGTCAAATTTTTGCAGTTTACTTTTCTTTCTTGGAACTGATGTCACATATCAGAAGAGATTACCATTGCTCTRTTCCCTAGTAGCAGCAATAGGAACTTGAATTTCTTATCATTGGTGCTTCTCTTTGCAAGAGAATCTAGGTTAACCTGAGGAGTCCCATGTCTGCAAAAAAATATTTCTTATTTCACCCTGGGTGAAAGCTTCACGTTGCAGAACAGGGGTTGAGGCCAATCTCCTACCCTTCAGGGYAGTATCCAAACACTGGGAGAGACCTGGAAATATCCAGGAGGAAGCAGTATAAACAAGAACTGGTGCTATACACTCTTCCTTCCCCCAGGATTAGAAAGGATAGATTCCACAATGCAGATATGATTTTTATCACATTTGGCCAATCCATGGGCAAGCAAAGGATGAGGCAGTAGGACAGAACGTGGCACTGCCTCTTCCCAAAGGCCAAGCAAGGGAGCTGCTTCTTTTAACTATCAGCAACAGCCTGCTGCAGGAGAGCATTTCCCCTCTGCTAAACGAAGGCAATAGCAGGTTCCAAAGGCAAGCTGTTACTTTTCCCTTCAAGGAAATCAGTGTCTCTTACTCTGGAGCAAATTGGTGGTGACGATTTGTAGTAGTTAATATATGGGGCTCTCCAGACACCTACTGGTCACACCTGCCCACCAGGTTAGGAGTGAGGATAGGTGAGTTACCTATCACCGCCTCTCATAGCACTCTTGCCCAGTGGAAGAAGCAGCAGCTGAGGTGTGGCTGGAGGTGACTGCAGTACTGAAAGACAATATTAATTTTTATTGCTGCTCCCATGCGACAGAGCAGCAGAATCTCTTCTGAAGTGACAGTACAGCACCTGGATTTTTACAAAGTCAGTGCACAGACAAAATAGAGAAAAACTGATTAATTAGATGGGACATATTCTTTTCCTATACAAATCACAACAGTCAGATTCAGCAATACTTCCTTAGTTTGAAGTGCTTACTTTGGAAGTAAGGAATCTGACCCCACTTTTTTTTTTTTTTTTTTTTTTTTTTTTTTTTTTTTTTTTTTTTTTTTTTTTTTTTTAAAGAGGTTGTAGTTTAAAACTACATCTCTTTTTAGCTTCTGGCTTGGCAAATTTCCCTTGCCAGAACAAGTTCCCTGGGTTCCTTTAGTACATCACCAAAAGTTCTCAAGCTTGGTTTTCAGAGAAAAGGAAAGTCTTATGAAAAGCAAATAATCAGATTGAATTGAAGGGCCCAAAGCTAAGGAAGATAAAGCCTGAAGCACCATTACTGGAGAAAAACCCATGAGGAGTTAGTCATAGCTGAGAATGCTGCGAAGTGTTTAACTGAGAAAAGCACACTCTACTTAATAAGAATACATAAGTCTCTTCTGAGTAGATGTTGTGAAATCTTACTCAAAATTACGAAGCTGAGGCAGCGGGACAAACTGAATTGAAGGATGAACTAAGACCACCTACGTTCAAATCTTAGCTTTGCCTCTAACTCACCGTATGACCACAGTTGATTCACTTAATGGCTCATGATTCACTTAAAGTGTACCAATGTTGCTCTATTTAGATGCAAGTCATACACTTACCTACTCAACTGAGTGAAGCTTCATTAAAGTTAGGGAATTTGAAAATTCAAGCTTTGGAAAATAAAATTAATGACATTTCTAACATTATCTTTTCTGTATTTGTTTTAATACTAGCTATATAGATTTATTAAAAGTATCTATAATTTTGGGGTTCTGTACTTTCAACTGTCAAGACATCTATAAATGTCTGGTAAGTCGGTATTTTGTCTTTGTTATTCGCTACAGAAAAATCTTCAAGGACAAAGGCCGATGACTGAAAACAGTTAAAAAAAATATTTTTTTACGTTTCTATTGCAACTTCTGCTGCTGTTTTCCTCTCTCATTTTTTTCAAAATAGCTGTCTTCTCCGCATCTGCCACTGAGATTAGTAAAGAGATGGTAATTAAAATACAAGTTTCTGGAAGTTTTACTTTTCTTTACTTTTTTTTTTATTTTTATTTATCACAGGCCCTGGCCGCAGTATCTCACTGGCCTTGACTAACAATGCCAAATTAGACCTAATCTTGTCTCCCYGTAGATGGAAATGTGCTCAAATAAAACCTTAATCTTCAGGGACTGTTCTACTAGTGCAAACGTGCCCTTAAGCTCAGCTTTAGCCATTCCCCAAGACAAACAAACGAACAGATCTGCTCCTTAAAAAAGTTATTTCTAAGGACGACCAGGCATACAAAATACGCCATGCATCGGTATCACTATTCCAAATAAGGCACCATGGTAACGTTTTTACCCAACACCCTCCGCTAGCACGAGTGCCTCAGACGCACGTTTCTCCAGASAGAGACGGACGCGCGCCGGAGTCCCGGCCCCGCGGCCCGTGCACCTTCGCAGACGCGCGCTTCCCGGCCCTCCTCTCCGCGAATCCACGCAAGCACGCCTCCGCTGGCGCAAAGCACTGCACGTGCAAGAGACACCGGGGCAAGGRCCCAGGGGCTCCGGCGGCTGAAACGCGACAGCTAATTCGGCGGGGTGCGGCCCTAACTCCATCGTGGTGACGGGCAGATGGTCAAAAACACCCAGTGGTTTCGGCAGAACGCGGCAACGACGCTCAGGCCCGACTGCCCAACTGCTCTCGATAAAACCCGGGCGGCAGACAACCAGCACAGCAAAACCGACCCGAGTTCAACGAAACGTGCGCCACCGAAAGACCGAAAACCTCGAGAAGGACAAAAAGCAGCAACGGGCTTCCCGGAGCAACAAAGAATCCCTGGCGCTGCGTGCGACAACGGTTTTCGTTAGGTTTGGCGGGAGCACGCCGAGAAGAGGCACCACGCCGAACATAAAAGATTTTAATAAATAATAAATCATAAAAAATAAAAACGGCGGCTCGTTATTGTGCCGTCTGCCAGCACCTACGTGCGGGCTGAGAATCCTTCCCGCTAGGTTTCTCGCTTTTTAAATATATCAGAGACACCCGCGCAGACGACTCAGGAGCTATAGACCTGTCAGGAGGCAGAGCGATGTCAGCGCCTCAGCCTCCTGCTTGTCAGTTCTAATTCCAAATAACCTTTTGTCTCATTGCTCCAGCTACTAAATGAGGTATATCAAGTGAAAAACGTAATTATACCCCAAAAGGCCATGGATAGCATCTTAAAATACACTGAACTGTGAACAGAACAACAACGATAATGAAAAGATAAACTGGATTACCCGCGGCGCTTAGCTGATCCAAACCATTCAGCAGTCCCCCATGGGTTACTACAGAACTATTCCCTGTTTTCTGATTTCTGTTTTGCATGGCACCCCCRCTCACCCCCTAGTATTTTGATATTTGAAGTCTCATGAAAAACATCTCCCCTGTCACAACAAATATTCTGTTGCATCTGTCACTTCTGAAGATGATACAGAACTCAGAATTCAGAACTGGAGTTTTTAAAAAGAGTAGGAGGATGGAAATATTGACATTTATTTTCTTTGCACAAATCCGGCTACTAAATTTATGCAGAAATAAAAAYGTCCAAATGCTTTAGGAACATACTACTCTCTCAGTTAGCTCTGTATATAYTATGTTGGATTGGGAGTGCTATCAACTACTGAATTATCTTGGTTTTTTTCCACTAGATTATTGGAATTTTAAATATTTAAGGACATTTTCTGGATTCCTGCACAGAGCTATACAAATATGACTTTTCAAATACTAATTACTCTTAGCAACACCTGACAAGAAAAAATTAGGTGGTGGTGTCCCACTGCAAACCTCCACATCTGTTAATCCTGTACTACACAGAATCACAAAATGCTGCTGATGACTGAAATTTTTATTATTCTCTTTCTCATTAATGTCATGATATATCTTTATTCAAAGATYTGAACTCATATTTTAAAAGGAAAATAGGCAGTAACATGGGAAAACATAAACATTTCAATCACTATCTCTTTAAATCTTCTACTTCAATCACAATCTGCAGAAGAGTGAAATTTGGTATCCCCTTTTGTTTGCACCTAACAGTGCAACTTCTTCCGAAGCGATGAAGTAATTATTACTCCATCCCATCTCAGCCACCGAGAGAGTACTCCCTTTCCAAATCCGATCTTGAATTCYGCTGCTTTAGTTCTGCTTGAATTAAAAGAGATGTCCTGCTTGTGCTGCAGAAATTCTGGATGCTAAGTTGAACTAAATGGACTGAAACATTCCCATTAGGAAATTCTGCTTAAAAGACACCGAACAGGCAGATAATCCCAGCTTCATCAGTGCTCTAATGTGAGCTTTAACGYTCCCGTTACTGTTGCCCAGTAAACTGCATCTAGCAGGGTAACCGGGTAACCTGGCCAGAGCAATAGCCCCTGCACTCTGGGAACGTGCACTTGACCCAACGTATCGAACGAGCCTCCTGAAAGCGCCGTCCGCGCTGCCTGGGCTGTGCCTGTCCACAGGGCCCACCGCAGCCCCACGGCGTGGGAGTCCCTGCACACGAGTCGCAACGTGCTTGTCCACGCTTCTCACCTGGGTTTCCCGGGCAGCTCTAACAGAGATCCCTACGTGGCCCGGCCCGTGGCTCCACGGGCTTGCTCCCGTTTCAGCTGCAGCAGCATCACCCCTGTCTTACAGAGCGTACATCTGTGTGCCGCATACAGCAGAAGTGCTCAAGTATTTTTTCAAATTTGCAACATAAACCATTCGGTGAGGAACAGAACAAGGGAAATTACAGTTTTGTTTTTCCTTGCAAAATTCACTGTCTGTAGTTATACGATACACTCACACGTGGAGAATAAAACTTAGGGCACTGCATTGAGAGCTTACTCCAAAGTCATGCATGCAAAAATTCTCCACAAAATATCATGTGAAAGCTATACATATGCTGCACTGCATGCAATGTCTCACAAGAAGCAAGTTATATCAAATGATGTCTTGACTTTATTCATTCTGGATTCTGCCAGCCCACAAAGGAACCACAATTGAGCCTTTTTCCTTAATTCCTAGTAGTCTGAGGTCTAAAAGTACCCTTGGAGATACACTCTCTTTTTCCAGTCTCAAGGTTCTGTTGCCACTATATTTCATTTTCAGCCATTCTGGAAGTGCCTTAAGCTGTCTGTAAATTCACTTGGTGTGACATGTTCGGCAAGGCATTATAGACCAGACAGATTTAGGAAACCACATTGATTGAATCAATCAAATAAAAGGGAGGAAAAATCAAAGGCAGATTTATTCCTTCTACTTCCTAAAATATATAAATATATAAAACTATTTTATTTGAAACAGCTGGAGTTCCCCAGGTCTSTCTCTGTCTACTTATATTTTAAAACATAGCATTGTGAATGCAGTCCAGTAGTGGCTAAGGATCTGGCCAGGGCAGCAGTCATTAGTTTACTGTCAGAGTTCCACGCTGGTCTACTACGGTCTTTTGTTTCTCAGAGCTGGAAAAATAATGGACATAAAAAAACTTCCAAAATATGAGTTTCAAAAGATGTTGCTGAAAATGGAAACAGGTATAAATTTCTGTGATATTCGGATTCTGTGAATCCGACCAGATTCTCCTGGTACCAAAGCAGAGATGCTCTTAACACATTTTTGATGTCCTAATGCAAGCTGGAAGATGTTTAGTTTTTGCCCCACCACATTTCCTGGCATCAGATAACGYACGTTACTTCCAGTGGGTGAGGAGAAGATGGTCAAGGGAAGAGGAATGAGACTTTTTCTTCCCCTTGAAGAGAACAAGCCTATCCGGGTACAGTCAGTGTCAGGCAACTGCACGCTACCGGAAAGGATTTGCCCTATAATTCTGTTCTCATAGCAAGATCTRTTTCCCATGCTCCTCTGCACTGACAAAACAAACACACCCAAATTCAGATTTACGTATTTATCTCCCTTTTTAAGCGGCCCACTGTTTGTAAGAGCAAGCACGGAACAGCTATATATAGTTCTGTCAAATCTGAGGTCAATATATGAATCACAGCAGAGAAACCTGCCAAACTACAGGATTCATCGCAGAAATCTGACTGCTGGTGAACGCAGCTCGGCCTACCTCCCACAACATCGTTCCACATAAAGCAGCCAGCAACTTTTCAAAAAGCATTCTGGATGACTTGGGCACTAGAGAAGTTTATTTTTATACCACAGGATCTGCAGCTACTCTAAGGTGGAAKTATTCATATCTCTTCTAAAAATACCAGTAGTAAAAATTAAGAATTCTTAGAACAGACATTCTAAGAATGATGTTGTTTTGGTGGAGACTAAGTGCTCTGCTCTGCCCAGTTGATGGCTGTGGCACTACATCTCTCAAAGACAAACTGTACGAAAAGCCATTCCTGCAAGTTAGTTATATTTATTCCCCCACAGATGGAGAAGCTGCAGCATATGGAAAACTGCATCCTGGTTGACGTAACAGGTGCCACAGACAGAGAGAATAAAGGCTTATCTTCTGCCTCGGAGTATTTTTTTCCTAACCACTCAACGCTATTACCTTAAAATGCCAGCTCTGAAATAAAAAGCTTTATTTGCATTCACATAGGGAGAAATGCTAGCTTTCCTTCATGTAACTTTTAAAACACATTAAATATTCCTACATTCAATCTTTCAGACAAGATTATATATGTCTTTTTGTATTAACATCTCCCACTATTTATACAATTTCTCTGAGACCAGACCCTTCTGTAAGGGTCTACCCTTATCACGCTACATTTAACAATCCAAGTACTAATATAGAAGTAACCTTGAAACTAGAGAATAATCTTACAATTGAAGTAACCAATTGTGATTTGTGTTCATTGTTGTATGTCAARTCATCACTTTTTTAGGAACACGTAGAACACCTGTTGGTAAAAATCATCAAGTGGTCATGTTCTCATGAAACTGCTTTCAGGTATCCTCCAGTCACACCAGCACATAYGGGTGTCAACTGTGAAAGACACCATAATACAGTCCCTGGAAACTCTTAAGTAAATATGCCACCTAGTGTTTAATTGGGGCAATTTCATTCATAAATCATCTCAATTGATTCTTCTAAACCTACTCCCTGAGAGGTCAATGTGGTACACGTGACTAAGTGTCCAGCAGAGTTATCTGGAGGAACCTTCCCTCTCTCTTCACCAAAATAAAAACACCGTACAGCATTCTTACATTCTTGACAAAAGAGATATTCTGTGTATGCATGTGCCTCTCCCCCTGTTCTTGTACATGAAACATGCCATATTTTCTTCTTAAATCTTCTAATCGAGACTTTCTTGAAGTTTCTGTCATGGATACTTACGTTTCCAAGGATTAAATTTCTACACTAAGTAATATGATAGCACAAAACATCCTGAGATTTTTGTAATGTCTTGTTTATATTTTTCCAGATCAATAAAAATCTTAAATGAAACTCCAATACTTGCAATACTTCATCAGCTATCTCTCTCTCTAGGTTATCAAGTTGCTACCTATCTTTACAYCTTGTTTGAAATTATTCTACCTATTTCAGTCCATGTGACCACATTCATGCACAAACCAGTCTGAATTAATGTCAAGGCTATGATTTCATGAGACATTGCTAAAAATCCAATTATTTTGCATCTGCTGTATTCTTTTCATGCAGTACTTTTCTGAAACTATTATAAAGTCAAACAAGTCTAACTGGCAGTACTTATTCTTTATAAACCCATGCTGACTACTGTGCACAGTTCTACTATTCTTTAGGGCTGGGAATATTTTATAAAAAAGGAGCCCATTGTTACTACTCATGCTCTTCACACCACAATGTTCTCTTTTCCAAATATTAACCGTTATATAAAGCACAGGTTCTTGACCTTTGTWGCCAAGCCTCAGCTGAGAAAACTTCAATAACATATACTTCTCTCTGTTCATTTACTAGTCCTGATTCTGCMCAAGACTGCCAAGCTCTTACTTTCTACTACGTGGTACCTCCCGCTAGCTCTGGTAGCCCTACCTCCTAGACTGAGCTAGTAAGACTACYCAACTTAATCTGGAAGTGACCAGGAAGATCACATTCCTCGCTCTAGGGTGAGGGTGCAGACTGCTGAGCTGGCTCTCCGTGGCAAGAATCCAGATTAAACAGGATATTTGCTTGGTCTCTGCAGTGACTTCTCTGTAGCATGCACATACTTCAGTGGTGAGACCTACTTCACCCTGGCTATAAAAGAACAGTCTCAGTGGTTATGATGGCCTGGAAAAACATGTTTTATGCTCAGAAATCAGAATATCTAGAATGTGATGGGACAAGTGCCAATCAGCATGTAGGGACACAGAAAGCCAAACAACTGGCAATTTCTCAGCAGAAGGTCAGCAGAGTGCACAGGATTTAGGAGAGGAAWAACTTAACACATCTTGCCTAGCAATAAGTATTTAGTGGAAGCCCTGAAAATTAGGGTAGTACCTACAATTAACTCCTAACTGGTGAGGCAGCAATTCAGAATTTAAGGTGAAATGTACTTTCTTCCAGACTAACTATACAGGGAGAAACTAAATATCTGTGTTCCTTAGCCACATTCTTGTAGATAGGATGAATCTGAGCCTCTTTTCAGGCAAAGAAAACCATGGAGAAATAGGACTAAAATGTACCTTCAGAGTTCRTTATCCATGTGAGATAATCAGGCATAGATTTTTACTTACAAAATGGATTTTTACTTCCAGTGACTAGACAAACGAAATGTTCAAACTGAAGTCTTCATATCAATCCTTGTGGAAGTTTGTTTATACTAATTTAATACCATCAAACTATTTAAAGAGTCAAAGAGTCTTGATATAAACCTTTTATTTTTAATATATCAATCTAGGCATGGTTTCTACACAATAAACATTTAGTTTATGAAAATTATGAATGTGTTTATAAATAGGGAAATAGCTAAAAGGAAAAGATCAATTTATGTATTCAACAGAGCCTGATTGCAGATATAGCACTGTACTTTAAGAAATACACAAAGTCAAGTGGAATTTGCTTTAGGACTATCATAAACACTTCTGGCATATCTAAGCACTTTTAGTACTAATCTGACCATCTCATTTGACAAAATTTCAATCTACAGTTGTGGTATTCACACGYTTTAGTATCAAGTATTCACACGTTTTCTACTTGGCTATCTTTCTGAAAGCCTGGATCAGGAAACGCTTCTATTAAAACAAAATTTCATAATTACCTTTGCTACATATGCTTAGCGTTGTCCTGAACTGATCCAAGACCCAGTGAAATCTTTGGGAATCTCCCCATTAATTTCATTTGGATCAGACCATATCTGTCATCTCCTATCAGCTGTGTAAATTATTGTTCCCTCAGCTTACAAGCTCTCCTCAGGCATAATCAGATCACTGATTTGGCTTAAGGCAAAAGTCATGAATCCTGGGCTGATGGTAACAGCATAACATAAACCAGCAACTTATAAGAGATGTTAACAGCACAAGGAAGCAGYGTAAACAAATACTTCTTAATGGAACCTCTCTTTCTCTTGATTCCCTCAATTTCCGTTACTGTTAAAACCAGCCAAATTATTCTTCTCAGAAATCCTTGCCTAATTAGGGAAAACACTGGGACTTGGGACTAAGTCTGGTTAGGAATGCTATAGTCAACTACAAAAAAATCATTCCTTTTTTTATGCACAAACAGACTGCCACAGGCAAGAAATCAGAGAGATACTTTCCGTGATTTTTTTTTGGCATCATTTTATTTTTATTTCTTATGTATTGTCTGTTTTATATTTACGAGACAAAAAAGAAGCTGAAAAGATACAACTGGAATAAACAAAAGAATGTTGACATTAAAAGGCAAAAGAAAATGATTATCCAGTTATACTGGCAGTAAGGCAGTATCTGTCACTCAGGACGCAGGAATTACTAAAATACACATACTAGTAGATCTACTGTATTTACATCCACTGCTTCTCACTGCAGTATAACACAAAAGGGTGTCCTGTACTGAATCAAAATTAAATGCTAGCAGTTGTTTAAAGGAGACAGTGGGTATGTACTTAAATACTCATGTTAGGGCATGCTGAAATAAGTACWTTTTWTATATATATATATATRTATATGTATATATATATATGTACACTGTATCATGTAAAACCATGTGATCACCTGTGTTTAGAATACTGCTGTTCTGGGACAAGTACGAATGGCCGATGAAAGGAATTAATTATTCCCAAAGTAATTTTGATGTCTCTGTTCATTCTAGCAGCAAAAATGTCACACACATTTTATGACTACRTATACTACTAAAAAGTGCAGACAAAGGGCTATTTTCCTGTACAGGGTCTAGGTTGCTGCATCTGAGCTTTTTCCATGCAAAATCAGTAGAAACATAGAACTTCCTTGTGAATTTTGGAGATTTGCATAGGGGGYTGAGACTATAGACCTTAAAAAAAGAAGGTGCTTCAGTCTGTTCTGGYCAAGTCTGTTGCAGAGGCCAGAAGCTCAAGGAGATATAAAACACATTGGCTCAGAAAACCAGTGCGGTTCTAGCCTAGAGTCTGCGAGAACAGACATTCCTGCTCACTTTCCTCTTAAGCTCACGATCTGCTGCCAGGGCAGCGCAGCATGGGGAAGGAAATGCACAACATCTGGATAGACGTACCAGCAGAGACACTGAATACTAACCAGCAACCTGTAATAGGATCAGCAGAGGTTTAGAGGAGCTGCAGAATAGGAAGAATATTGAATAAATGAAAAACTCAAACGAYTTCCTTCCTGTCGGCTAACAGCAGCATCTACAGAAAACTCAGGGAAGAGCCAACTAACAGAGTGGTAGGATGAGGATGAAAGTCCTGCAGAAAGTGATGTGGTATGAATAGCAATATAGAAATATAAATACTCACAAAACCTTAACCAAACCAGAAGTTCTCTTAAAATTGGCCGTCTCCTGTGCAGTTTTCATGTAATGAAAACTGTAGTGTTCCTAACAAAATTTAATCCCATAATGAGATTACATCTCCAATTAAGGGGCATCAGAAAACAGTCCTTCCTGGAAGTCCAGCATTTTATTATGTGGGAAACTGTGTGAGCAGCATGACTAATGAGGACAGTAATACCCTCTACTACTTTTAACAAAGTTATTTTTCCTTTTCTATCACCTCTTCCTTAATAGAAATAGCTTTCTTATCTGTCTATTATTTGTGTGGTATTTTCTGCTGAAGAAATCTACAACCTGCCAGACTCCGTAATATGCTTATCATTTCAGCTTTTCCGTTCGAGCTACAATATTAACTATGGCCTCTGTCATTTGCACATAAATGCACAGTAATGAGCTCCAGCAAAATGGATAGAGAGGTTACTGTGTCAAGCAGGAATATTCGGCGCCTGCTGCTGTCCTGCTGTTAAGCGAAGTCCCCACATACAGCTCTTTCTTGTTTTACCCCAAAATGCTACACTATTCCTCACAGATAATCATCRTTAAAGGCCTCTTGCTGCTCCTGGCTCATGCTTGCAACCAAAAAGCAGACCAAGCCTTCCAGCCCAACTCCAAGCACACTCCTATTTCATGTACTACTGGTATGTTTGCACTGACTGAGCCAGATCCTACTTGGAGAGAAGCTGATAGGAGTTTTGCCAGGATCCAAGTAAGTGGAGACCTGGCACCMACAAAACTTTCCTTGATTTTTTCTGTGTTTACCAACAGTTTGTCCTCTATCACACAGGTTAAGATCACTGTTTTCACAAATACTTGAAGCTCAACRGCTGCCAAAGACTTGACTGCAGCCTCCCCCCGCTCCTGTAATCTCCAGGGCTAATACAAGCACTGGAGTAGTTACAAGGCAATTTAATGGACAAATTGCTCCTGCTTTGAACCAGGGCACTGTGTCCTGGTGGCCAGTGCACAGTGAAGGCCCGCGGTGGCCACGGCAGCACCAGCACAGGTCACAGCAGCTGGAGGCACCTGCAGGAGCAGTGATCGGGTGCTGCTTCCTCCCAGCAGCTCCGACAGCACCTACCCGCTCAGAGCACTCACGAGACTCCAGCCTGCATTCCCTTCCACAATTTTGATTTTTTGAATATGTTTTCCTGAATTACATTTGCCAGTGTGGGGTTAGAGAGGAAGAATTTATTCTCTTTGCCTGAGATATAAAGATCACTGGTGCAGTAATGGCAGCAGTCACGTGATAACATGATACGTGATAGTGATAAACRTTTCAGAACTACCTATTTTACTGGGTGACTACTGCAAATTTTTCTCTCCTAAACGTGAGGATTAATTGCTCAAAGCAAGTTACACAAACCTCTGCCTACAGGTCAGGCACTTATCTGCCCTGTATCTTCTATTCTATGTTTATTTGTCCCCAGTGCAGAATACCCTAAACAGAAGAAACACAAAACACGCAAGCGCAATTTGCTCAAGCCTAAATCACAACCCTAGACTGCATATCATGCTCCCGTGCTCTTTGYGCAAGACGCAAAATCCTTTTGTAAGTTGGATCACATTAAAATGATCACTGCCTACACTGCTAAGAAAATATTTGCAGAATGTTTCTCTTCCGTAACACCTCATTCCTAAAAGTCAGTGAGTGCTCTTTTAGGCTGAAGATCTTCCAAACTATTCAGACTAAAATTTGAAATCTGTGTCTGCAAATCTAGCACCTCTTTAAAGTTAGACAGAAATACTTCTGGAAGAAATACGGGCATTATTAAGAATTTCAAAGTGTAAACATCTTCTTAGGCCTCCTACAAAAAAACGATGAGTAAAAAGGCATGAACAACAACAGCTTAATCTGGCCCACGTATCACATCTCCCTTTTGAAATGAGCATGACTCCACTAATTACAATCTCCAAGAAACTATAATTATGGGAATAGACAGGTACCCCAGGCAGTTCCGAGACATTTTATTCAAATGCGTGCTTCTCCTGCCAGCAAGTGCCTTGGTGGCAACCTTCGTTCGACCTACCCAAAGGGGGAAAGCATCTCTGAAATGACTGAGACATTTAATAATTTCTGCTGTCAACATGGGACAMGACAGAACAGATTCCCCGGATGGTGTAACAAATGTACTGTGGGAATGAATGCCTTCAGCTGTAGTTTCACACTCTGGAATTGATTGCAATATGAAACAAAATTTCACTTTTGAAATGCCTAAGCTATAATAGGAGTACCTTAGACTGCAAAATTCTCCTTCTGAGAAAAATGAAAGTTTCTGACCTGTACGTAAGACTTCTTCCCTCCCTATCATTTCTGAAATGTTCAAAATACTCCAGGTATATTCATATAAACCAGTTCAATCATGAAAAATTTACATTTTACCTGTTCATTTCAAGTGGCCAAAGAAAACCCATTCCGTTCACTACATCATCACACACGCATCAAGAAATTCCCTATGCAGAAATACATCATACTGAATATCCATTCATTTATTTCTAACGGTCTTAGCTGCTGGTAAGAGAGAAGGTTTTGATTTGTGGGCAAAGCATGCCCTTTGCCTAAAATGCTGTACAACACATGACAAACACAGCCAAAACATCTGCTATTACTACCACTGAACTACCACCTTCCCATTTTTATTTTTATTTTTTAGGGGCCTGCATTAAAACAAACATTAAATTCCCTTTACCCTCCTCTGTTCCTTTATGCTACTGCTGACAAATACTTGGTATTTCACTGATATTTTTCAGAGCCCAATCTATACTGAGGTTACTGTGAAGAAGAAATGGAAATAACGGTCCCGGAGCCTTTGCTGTGCAAACCTCTCATGAACTTTCTCCAAGAACATATGAAGTAAAAGCAGCCACGATAGGCACTGTACAGACTTCTGTCTTCTTTCAGTTGCTCATAAGTTAGCTAAAGTAGCCTTTTCTCATACTGCGGACTGATGGAAATGGTGGAAAACTGGTACTAGCAAGGAAGTCTGTTGGGAGTCTTAGTTATCCGCACTGAGACCTGAGGTGATAGGGTAGGTCTTTAGCCTGGGAACAGATCACCTTGCCTACTTAGCCCCACTCCTCATCTAGCTGTGATTGCTCCTACTCCTCCTAGCAGGAAAAATGTTAGAAACAGCTGCTACTTCTCCCTCTGCTGCTTCCCCTCAACAGGGAGGGCAGCAGGGACAGTTGCCAGCAATGTATCGGCTCAGATGAAGCCGGCTATTTTTACACGGCAGTGCAGTAACACAGCCCTAGTCTTGCAGGCTGGTACTAACTGCATGTACGAAATTCTCGGTGAGCACAAACGCTCCTGCTCCGGGATGAGATAAAATTCATCTCTCAGGTGAAATACAAAAAAAGAGCTAGTCCAATCACTAACGAGGTCCACAGAAATCTTTCCACTGCTATTGACATTGGTAACATTAGATCCAAATATGACATTTTTAAGTGCAGGTACTTAGAACTAAGGATACAGCTCTGTAGTTACTTTAAACCAGTACTATAATTTCTTTTGACCTATCACAAAAGCAAGTCCTGCCCTCTCTTTTGTGCTGTCTTTCCATCGTGTGAGCTGGATCAGGGAGCAGATCTGGCTGAAAATTTGTCTTATTTTTCCCCTGGTTGAGTAAATTTTAGTCTGGAGCAGTTTTCTAGTATCACTTACTGTGTAGCTGCATAAAACCTTAGGTCAGCAAAAAGAAGGTGGTGAAGAAKAGAGGGCAGGAGCACCTTCCAGTAGCAGCTTGCATGTCTATTGGTTTAGAAGTGTTTTTACAGTACATACTCAAAACCATCTAACCTGAGAACTGATAGCTAACCCCAAGCACAAAAGAAACACAACTRGTTATGAAAAATAACCTATTAAAACAAACCCCTCTGAAGTCTTTGACCATACTGCAGAATACAAAACTTGAACTGTAAGCACTGCAAAAAAAATTAAACAAAATTTTGAATACCCTTACTTTTGTTCTTTCTTGTACAAAAAATATTCTCCTGATTTCATGAAGAAAGAAGCACAGAAGCACTGTTATGGTTGCTTTTATTACATTACAGTCATTTAGTAATATTTAATGTTATCCCAGTGTTGATCCAGTATTTTCTCAATATAAAAGAAAACTTTTCCAGAACACTATCTGGACCATTCTCCATTATTTCCCTGACTGATCTGACTCACACCTACACAAAAAAATCCTGTCATAATGCACTATATCCACTTCTCATTGAGCCTTGAACACAGTCAATATAAAATTTCTTGTATTTGATACAGCATTCACAACCAACCAGTGTCCAATCACGGGAATCAACTGAATAAGCATGAAAGCTGCCTCTCTGTAGTATCCAGTATCTTGCATATTACAGTACCATCCAACTGAACCCACAGCTCTTGCCATCAGTAGACTCATTTTGAAATAAAACCAGAATGGAGGACTTGTTGATCTCCTAGCGTCCAAAGGATTTCCCCGGGGCAGTATGCCTTTCCTAAAACATGGCAGTATTAATGGAATTAATTTCCTATAGAGGATGAATGGGTTTGCATGTCATGTCAGTTACTCAAGAGTAATAATTACTACTGAGAAATCCAAACCAATCTATAATCTGTCAGTGCAGATCTGTGAACCTGAACAGATAATAACTAGCCTAGAAATGTCCTAGAATGATGGGATACACACAAAAAAGTAGATCTTTTTTAACGCTCAATATTACATAACAGCAAATTCACCCCTTACTTCCCAATTATAAACCAGCTCTAGTTACCAACTACTAGCCAACGCACTGCATGTTAAAATCATCTCAGTCATATTGCAGAAGTACACTCACAAATGTTAACAAGTCAATTCACCACAAACACCTGCCTCAGAAAGAAATTTTTGTTTGACAGTTCTTACAGCCTTACCACCTGGGAAGTAAAAACATCCACATGCAAGTACTTACAAGACCACTTTTCATATGTAAAAGAATTTCTGATTTTAAATTTCATTTGCCTACTAACTGCATTGGATTCTCAATTTATTATTATGTCTTGGTCTATACAATGCTTTTGGATACGGCATATAAGAGAAGGAGACCAAGGAAAGCCCACTTTAAATCAGAAGAGTGAGTAGAAAAAGAAGAAAACACACAATATCCCAATTTCAGACCCCTCCACCAAAGACTTGGCAGGAAAGAGGAGCTTTGCACTGAAAATGAAAAGATAACAAACTTGAGCTGTGGTGAATGGTCAATGGGAACCAGTTTCATTATCAGAGACCACCGATGAATATGCTTGAGTATACATGGATAAAGAAACATGTTTTGTGACCATTATAAGATGCAGTTCCTATGCTAACCAGTATATATATATTTATACAGTGAAACTATTTGCRTAGTACTGATTAGAAAGCTTTCATCTTAAGCTCCAGTTAAATATTAGCTTGGAGCCAAGAACATATTAACAGGATATAAACACTTCAGCAGCTTAGTAATACTTAATAAAGTATAGAAAAACTGGAAAAGTTTGTCTTTAAACAAAATGTTTTTTCTCTTAGATTTTACAGAAAGACTGGTACATAGTGCCAAAATTTTAAATTGAATACTCACCTTTTCAACGGGTGTATTTTCTTCACTTGTTACACTTGCTTTTCTTGATTCATTTTTTGTTCTGCTCAGCCTCCGGGACACCTTTTCTCTAAGCAAAGTGGCGTATCCAATGTGCTCATAGATGGGATTTGTTGTCATTTTTGAAATATACTCGGAAGCCTTTGTTTCTATATACAATGTTATCAAGCCATCTGTTACCAGATCATGGATTGATTCAAATCTTTTCTCCCCAACAAAGTGCTTCCCATCATAGAACAACCTGTAGTTTAAGGTCTGATTACCAAATCTGCATATACCAGAAAAAAAGGAGGGAGAGGAGAAAGAAACAGAGGGAAGAGTGAGAGAGAGAATTCATAACGGCAAAACACTCAGGAGGTAATTTCGCTGACTATATGCTAGTTTATGTATCTGCATTACATATGGAATATATACATGGCTGCAACTGGATCTCTGCGGATACAGCTCAAATTCAAAGCCAAACCTAACGGCATCACATGGACTGGACTACAGAATTGAGGCCAGTTGTCTTTAGCAAGCCACGTAACCCAGAAAGACATATTTTTAATCTAAATGCTAAAGGTAGTACCACAGCACATGGAATGCATGTTTTCTCTGACAAGATCTTGTTTTGGGGTGTATAATTGCTTTAAGGGCTGTTTCACCCTGCAACACTTCTAAAGTGCTGAAACTAGAAGCTCAACCACCATGGGCGTTTTTACAGTCAACGGAAGAGACGGGCATCTCCAGCAAGTAATTCAAATCCTAAGAGTCTGAATCATCCTCTGGAGGGAAGCCAGGGAGATTAAGATCCTAATGTGGGGTGGGTGGGTGGGTAATTAAATGCCTAAAGTTTCGTGGGATAACTCTGGCCCTACATGGCTATTTATGGTAAGCATAATCTATAGTTTTTAAAATCATATTAAAAAGAAGAGTGCTGTAGTAGCACATTCTGTTTATAACACAAAATGAAATACTACTCCTAATTAAATGATTCAAAGATAAGTCACTGGGTAAGTGGTCCAGCACAATACATTAAATATATGTTTTTGCATACTATTTTTATTGTGCATTCAAAACCAAACTGTTAACTGTTATTTCTCCCTACACATTATTTGATCTAAATTCCCAGTTTATACTCAAATTCAGTTTTTGAGCCTACAAATAATTATCCAGATGAATTTAGAAATCACACTGTTGTGTGAAAACAACAGGCAGTTTGCCATAATCCCTGTCCTTTGGTAGTTCTTTTTATTCTTTATTTTAAAATAGCTGGCCAAAATCCTAAGAAAAATTATGCTTGTTCTTTTTCAGCTGACAAAAGTTGATTTTAGTTTACAACACTTTTTAATTGGCATGAAACACTAGCTTTTCCAGCTCTACCATCTGCACATCAACACGAATTCTGAGGATGATTTCAGCACAATATCACAGCTAGCTGGGATAACTCACTGAAGAATTTCTGCTACAGCCTTACTAGTAAGAGGGTAGAACTGAAGACTTTTATTTTGTGTGTATGTCCCACAGAACGAAYAATGTTATAAACACTGTAAAATATTGCCACAGAGTTTGTTTTGTCAAAACCCAATAGAGTGTCTGGRCCTCCTCCCACCAGCCCCCAACAGCTTTAAGGTTGTTATGCRGGCAGGTTTTGAATGGCACAGCTAAGCCAGCAGCGCCTGTATTTTCAAGAAGAGGCACCTCTGAGGAGCAGTGGGACTGTAGCTCTGACTCCCACTGAATTTTGAATTCAGCTGAAAAGCAGAATCTTACTTYTTTGAGCAGCAGCGTCACATGATTCACACTGTATTTCTACAACAAGCTTAAATTACAGTTAGGAGAACAAAATTGAAGACTGGTATGTCTTCTTTGACAGGTGGTCAGCCACTGGACTTCACAGTTTTCCAGAGTGGGATTCTTTAAATATCTCCCACTGTCGCTGATGTTTATGTAAAATGCATCACTGAGTACAGAGAATAATCTGACTGTGTCCTGTACTGGGTTATTCCCATGGTCGAACTAGTTAAAAGAACATGRGTACCACATCACCATTTTGCTGCTCAGTTTTTCTTAACAGCATCCAAATTCTCCTGTGTTCTGTGAACTCACTTTAGTCTCATTTAGTTTTCAAGGATAAGCTCCATGTTTAACTCACTGCAACAGACTCAGCTCTAGATAAAAAAAAAATTGAAAACAGCCACAGTCTGCTTCTGAAAAGGCACTTCTTAGCAAAGTGCTAAAGGGCTGACTGAATGACAGCACTGCTATGAATGTCAAACTGCAGACAAGAGGGTCTAAAATCACTCCGGCACTGAGAAGTAGATATAGACTTTACTCAGAAAGGACTCGTACACCTCCTCCATTAAACACATTTATGTTTAAACTATAAGCTTCTATTCAAACAGMATTTACCTGAGAGCAAGAGTGTAGCAGCCAGGTTGTCGCTGGCTTTCTCGAAGAATATATGCTCCTTCTACGCCGGCAAGTATTTCATCTGCTTGCTCCCGAGAAATGATCCCATGAAACCTAAGGGAAGATATTTCAGTGATTTACAGAATAATGCGACCAGAAATATCTCCCCTGCTGCTCCAGAAACTATTTGAAAACTTCCAAAATAAGACTGCAGGTTAGGCACAGATACAACAGGATAYAACACCAAATGTTGCACCCATGAGATAATCTGAGAATCACTTCAGATCCCTACTTCCAATGTGAGGATGGGGAAAGAGAAAAGGGAAGAGCAAAGAATAACCTGATGTAGCCAGTTGTGCAAATGTCTTGCAGTAACCACTGAGCACGATCGTGATCTAAGTCATCAGGAAGCTGTCAACAGCTTCCAAGTATGGAGAAGTGGCAGAACAATCTAGTCTGGGCAAGTCCAGCACAGAGGCATAGAAGAAAAACTATGCTATAGTTTCACATACTGCTTCAGTCAGTATATGCTGAAGAGGAATCCCCTCCTCATCTGCTCCCACCAGCACCATTGCCCTGCTCCGTCCACATACATGCACATAAGTACCTGTGCAGTCACATGGTGAACTACACCAGACAAAGGCTAAAATCAATCCCTCAAGAAATAAAACTTGACAAAAACAAGATATACCACAATAGGTTTCAAATACATTACTTTCACAATGTATTCTGCACAGACATTTGTGCTGATATAAGGTGGGATCAGGTAGTAGGATGAGTGTGATGGGTCAGCAGGAGGAAAGACGAGATCAATTGCAAATGGGAAACTGGCTTTAAGACTTCTCRTGAAAATTAATGAAAAGTTTTCTGAAAAGCTTCAATGGAACTAATRCTGAACAAAATTTGTCAGAGTATGACACTTCAACAGTACCCAAAAATGTATTTTTCCATAAATGTCCCACCCCTTTACAACATTTCTCTTCTACCAGTGTATGTTTTTTTTCCATGTTTCCTTTCCAGAGCCTTGTATGACAGAATTGAAAACTAGACAACAATAGTATTATTTTAAAATAAAGGAAACGACTTAAAATTAAAACAAGAGGTGACTCTTACTACCAATTTGGTTTATTTTCTATATTAACACTGCTTCTTTAAATTTGTAACAGAAATKGAGACAAAAAATATGAATGATTATTCAAAATTGTATTCTCTATATATTAAAGTTGAAGAAGCCACAGAAYAGCCTTGAGAATAATAGTTTTCTTTGTTTCAGTTTCTCATCCAGTGTTGGAAAAAAGCAATACTTTCTGTTATTATTTTGTCATTGTTATTTTAAGAAAGAAAGAGGCTCTGGGGTACACAATTACCTTTACAATAATCAATATTTTAGCTGTGATATTTCTGTAAGTAAAAATGTAGTCTTCATAGCAGTTTGAATCTTAACTCCTACACATACTTTGCTAGTTGATAAGCCTCCAAGGGTATCCTTAGAGCTTTTGAAAGTTTCTATTTTTGCTGTTGTCTGAAAAAAAGGCACTAAAAGCTACTGTAAGCATTTTCTGTCTTCTGACAATACATAGGAAGTGGCATATTTCTAACACTGCCTCTGGCTTGGTTGTGACAGAGAAGGAAAACACGTTAGATGTAAATGCAATTGTTGTTCAATTCTCTTAAGTTTTATTTTCACAAATAATACATGTYGGAAATACTGGATTTAAGTGATCTTCCCACAGTGGCTTTATTTAAAATGATGAAAATTGATACATATTTTCTTCCTGCATTGATGAGACACAGTGATTTTCTGCCACATCCAAATTAAAAACAGCATCCYCTAGATGACGCAACTTAAGCATGTCTTTACCAGTAAATCCATGGTAATTTATAAGTCTAGTTAAAAAAATGAGCCTCAGCTATTATTCTCCACTGGAAGTTCATTATAAAATACAGCAAGCTTTAGGTTAGATGTTAGACAACAAGCTTTCCCAATGATCAATACAATGAACCACTGAGACAGGACACTTGGGACATCTGTGAAACTTCTTTAACTAGAGGGGTTAAGCACTGGGCAATCCACGCTTTCTCATGGATGTTCTAGATACATTTATGTAAGAGCATAAAACCAGTTGTCCATGATGAGGTCACAGATCCCCTGAACTCCGAATCCTGCAGCTGAGAGCAGTAGACAAAAAAGCTTTACAGGATAAGTACAGGAAACAGTCAATGTTTCTGTCACTTCATAGTCCTGCTCATCCACCACTGTTTTCGTGAGAAGTTGCAGCTGAACAACTATGGTCTTATCCTTCATGAATCTGAGAACTCCACTTGTAAACCCTTTAATATCTTCATGCTTTTGGCCTCCACTGCACCCTGTGGCAATGAACTTCCCACTATGAACAGACATTCTTTGGACAACCACTTAGGAAAGTCTGTTTATTCTCCTCAGAGGGTAGGTGCTCCATCGCTCTGATCCACCCTTGCAACACTTTGCTGTACCTTTTCTTTTGTTCTTTATCCTTTTATTAAATTGAAGGGTGGAGGAATGGGGGGGGGGGAGAGAGACCAGAACTTCATGCACTATTAAAAAATGCAGCCACATCATGGATTTATATAGTAATATGATTACATATATTCTGCTTCTTTCCCTAGCAATTCCTAATTTTCTTTCCCAGCACTACTGAGCCAACTGCTGTTATAGCAGTCCCCAGTGGTTCTGAAATCTTTCTGAATGGTAATAACTAACATGATCTTGCCTTGGTAGGTTCATCTAGGTGACCTCTTACAGTTCTTGCTGGCCTTACCATTCTACCACCCTACATTATGTCAGTAACCAGCTAGTTTACTGGATAAAAGACTGTGGTAATGGTTTTTGAAGTTTTGCTCTATAAAGCACGATGGGTTACTTATCTTGGTACTGTCTTCAGTTCTGCTGTACTCTGCTGGCTAGATCTGAATYCCCCATTGTCAAAGATAATATTTAAAAATGAAACCACAGTAATTAGAGGCAAGCTACAGGCTCTTGAGCTTTTTGATACTAGAAAAGGATCATTAAACACTGTTGATGTATCTGGGATGGAAGAAAAAATAGAACATGGAATCTATGTATTATGAATTTAGCCAGTGAAAAGGGTTAAGGCCTCAGCATATTACTTGGGTAAAGGCCAAATGCCAGCTCTGCAAACAGTGCTTAATAAGAGATCCAGGTAGCTGTTGCAGTGCCTTTTGCCTTCAACTTTACCTGYTCAAACCTCCTTGTCAATGAAGAATCCAGCTCCTTTTAAGATATTTATGGACAAGAAAACAGCCGAACACAWAGGAATTGTGCTCTAGTGCTCTGTTACTTTCCTTACAACAAAAAATTCGCCAGTTCTCTGGGTATTTCTGACCTTGTAACCTTACCAGGGAGTAAAGCATTTAGACATGCAGTAGTCAACAGGTATATATCCCGAAGCAGGACTAGGTATTACAGTAGAAAGAGTATAGGAATGCATCAAAAAGGCAGTGACAGAAGGAAGCCTCTTCTCTCCGTAGCCTCACAAGTAGGCTAAAATGACAATCAAAGCAAAAGGAAGAAATACTCAAGACAGTAATTTTGCTCCAAACTGACCTGAGAGAAATAACAAAAATACACAGCGGTACAGTCTGTGGATTGTAACATAAYTGAAATATTAGACATTCAATACATCTTCCTCCCTGGTGAAGTACAAGTAAATCAAGTATTTTGTCAGAACTCTACTATATCTTTTAAAAACAATTCTATGACAACAATTTTCAGATTCACCTAACAAATATTTAAAACAAAATAATACGTACTCTCTTCCATAATACTTTGGTCTGTTCTCCACCTGCATTTTGGAAGAAAGGAAAAAATATTAAAAACATACTAAATTTTAAGTAAGCGACACACAAATAAATTATGCTTGATTATTAATGACAACTGCTTCACCCATCTAAGTTACCAAATTCTGCAGATTCAAAACTGTGACTGGAACATGACTGCACAGAAGAATAGAAAAATGAAAATGAAACAGGTGAGTTTACTGGTGGATTTCTAAGAAGTATAGTGTTTACTAATGGTGAAAAAAGTAGAACTACAAGTAATTTTATGAAATCTGATCAAATGCATAAACAATACTTTACTGCATTTTTTGCTAATCTAACATCTATAGCATAAAATAAGACTATTTCCATCATACACCCTCTAGCTTTTAAAACATTTTTGCCTATATATGGCACATAACTTAAGATATACAATTAAATATTCTTGATGGACTTAAGAGAAATAAGGTTTCTGGATTTAAATGTAGTCTTAAATTCCTGGAAGTCTCMAGAATTTGTGGGCCTGATCAAACGTACGCTGAAATTGTTGAAAGTACTCGCAATTATTTTAAAGAGCTTCAACCCAAGTTTTACAAATGTAATGATCTTATGCATAGATTTGGGGTCATCTGACAATTTGATACATTTCTCAGACTCCAATCCTTCGATAATGTCTCAAAAAGTAAGCTCCTCAACCTCGCAGCCCTTTATTCRGTCTAAAGCCTTTGCCTTAATTTTGTCCCGATTGCTTAATTGCCTATTTTTCCTGAACAGTCCCAGCTCCCGTGTGCAATCCATGGGCAACTGCATCCTGACTTTCTGGAACAAGAAGACTCCTATTTCTGCCTGCATCTTCACTACTGAACAATTGATTTGATGAAGTGACTGTCCTACTGTGGTATGCTTTAACTTGCTGAATTGAGCAAAAATGTTAAATGAGGAGAATAATTCTAAGAAACCCAYGGAGTTCCTGGACGTGGTTTACACCATAAGAAAGGGATAAGAACTGCAAAATGTGTCTCTTCCTGAGCCAGCGGTACCCACACAGCTTTCTGCAGCAAAAGAAATAACAAGCCAGCAGGGGGCACTTCTTTACAAGGTTTCACATGGGGGTTTGTTTACTATTACCTTGCCATTCACAGAAAGGTACTTGATAATTACATATTAATTTTCAGATTTTAAGACCTATTCATACATACACATTCMTTTAATAGTCTTTATACAGAGATGTTTCTCCGTAGCCTCTTTCTGGCTATGGAATTTATAAAGAAAATGTAATAGTGCCCTCTTCACAGGCTTTAGAACTGCAACTTCAGCCAGCRTTTACATGTGTAAACATGACAGAATTTAATACAACACATACATAAATTACGTAATTACTAAAAAGAAAAAAATCTGTGTGCATACCTGAGTGAAGCTGCCCACGAAAATAGAATTACTGTTTAATACAGTGACACACATAGAAAAAGTGTTACTTCAAGACTGATCTTTCAGGATAAAATCACAGAATATTCACCATCTCATTTGAGTTGGAACAAGGACCCTTGTTCTTCTTTTGATTAAATCTCACTATTTCACACCAAAAACTGCAAAATGACAAAGGTTTTTTTTTACTTCTGAACAGCAAATGCATAAATGTCACTTTTTCAATTCAGTAATCTGTACATTACGCACTAAGCTGAGGCAACTGACTTTATACCCTGYGGTCATTAAGGCTAAAATATAGTGCAAAATGAACTGAAGTCTGTACAAGATAATGAGACTCTTCAGTTGAAGTCCTATGGGAGTGCAAGCACATCCTTACTGCACTTCTTTTCTAGCACAGCACTAGTAGTATTATACCCTTGAAACTCCTGCCTAGGAATAAGACATTGATGCAAACATTTTGGAGCTCAAAGGGGCAAGGAATAAAAGGAAAAAGCAAATGCAGAAATGAAGAGAGAGCAAAATGAGAGGAACTGCCAACTGCAGGTGCTGAGTTTCTATGTGCATACTGAGAAAGAATACTGTGTGAATTCAATTTTTAACTCTCACAGCTCACTTTTCATGTGATTGTTGTGAATATAAGAGTTAAAAGGGATGCTAAGAATTATGTGAAAGTAATCAGCATCATCCAGAAACTAGAAAAGGTTTGAGACAGCTCTTTGTCACTATTTAAACCAGCTTCATCATATCCCTGAACAGTGGCATCCTTCCAAGTTGGGGGGGAAACAAAAAGTCATATGACCTCAGAAAAGATGTTGTTCATATTATTCATCTTTACTAGCATTATATGATTTTATTATTTTGCAACTGTACTGTATTTCTTCACTGGGAACTAATTGAAAAAATGGGCATGGGTTTACATGAAACCACCAAATGCAATCTTTTCTTGTTGGAAACAAAGGCATTCCATACACTGAAATTGGTGACAAGGCACACAAGCAAGCATTTCCCACAGAAAGCAAAACAAAGCCTTTACGCCACCAAAGGTGAAGCATGACTTTCACCTAGGAGTCAGAATCTGCTTCTTTTTTTATAAAATATTTTTTTCTGATTGTACAGTCAGAATAAACACCAACATCTTCAATTTACCTCAGAAAAAAATGGGCTGAGTTAACACTGCTAGCACCCACCCCCCTGAATGGTCTGTTATACAAGTTTCCTCACAAATATAACAAAAAGAGCAAAAGGAAAAAGATAAAATCAGTCTGAAGATACCTCCCTGAGCAAACAGAAGTACATTTATAATCCCTCTCACAACATCTTTTATGCAAAAATCCGAATTTTTCTATAAAATTTTCTATCATTCAATAGCAACTGACTGCAGTGTCCTGAATGCTGGGATTTGCATTTTTTCCTGCTGTTTGTGAGTTAGAAGATTTGCTCTTCTGAGAGGCCACACACAGCTCATCAAATCCTATCTTCTTCCCCCTCCATAAAACAGAAACCTTTGCGCCAACATTTTTTAGCACTCGTGCCTAAATGGACATAATGAGAACACTTTGTTTTTAGGCAGGAAAAATACTGTAGTATTTTTTGAAGTAAAGCTCCAGATCTGCAAAACCACCCTGCAAAAAGAAAAATTGTGAGCTCTGACATGCTAATGTCTAAAAAATTCTCTTCTCTGCTTACTGCAACCTTTAGTGTGAAACAAGCAAGCTCCTAACAAACTTCACCGCTAAGAACAGACACAAGAAAATAAAGTTACAGCATGATAAAAGATCAAAATAACATCAAGGTCTCTAGATTAAAACCAGAATGTTGGACTGAACTTGGAAATAACCCAAAGGTCTGCACAATTGATGGAGCAGAAGCGTAAAACTATCAAAGAAGCTATGAGTTCTATTTTGCACTGACTGAAGACTCTGTATCAACTTCAAGGTAAATTYTATATATCCAAGAAGGCACAAGTGACTGAAATTCAGTTGGGATTAGCTTTTTCCTCTCCTGCTGTAAGTGTGCTCACCTGCACAGACAAAACGTCACCAGGTTTGATTCAGAGAATTCTTAGTTGTGAAAGAACAGACAATCCTCAGGGGAAAAAGTGACAGTTTTCCATGTAGTGGGAGCCCAGAATAATTACTTTATTCTGAGGGCACATACATTTACTTGATTTTCATAGATAATGGGCTAGAAAGAACACTTCTATCACTTTCCATATAGTTGTCACAATTTCCCCACTGAAAAAATTATCRTATTTCCTAGGTGATCGGTTATTTTTTCCCACCTGCACATTATTCCTGCCCAACTCCCTAGATGTTTAGCCAGTGGAGAGATCAGAAGGACTGAAGCATTTATGACTCACATGCTAACAGACACAGACAAAATACAGAGATGAAGAAAATTACATGAAGCAAATAGTAGGTCTTCATTAGTGAAGATACATTGTGCCTTAAGTGAAAATAAATTTTGCCTTAAAGAGCTTTACAGCTTGTTTACACTGCACAGAGAACCAATAAATGGGTTCTCTCTCTCCACTATAAGTAAGTGGCAGCTTTCAACATAAATGTGAGATGGTGATTTTCTGGCTTAAAAGAAGGCATTGTCGCCAATCTTAAACCAAAAATGTTGCAAAGCAGGAATTCTGGTCATTATCCAGAAACTAGCCAGAAAAAAAGTTATTACTGAAATCTGCAGTTGTATGAATCATGAGCTACCAACGAATGCAAAATTCTTTAAGATTAAAGTCCACTTCATCAGGAAACAAGAAGCATGGTGAAATAGCATACATCACTGCTAATCCAGCACTCATACAAAGTCAGCAACACTCAAATACATCTAATCTTGAAGCACATGCCAATACAAACGAAACCTAACTTGACTATTGTCTTCCTCTGAAGGCCTTTGGAAGTCCATGTTTAAGAGAACATGGGTTTTCCATCCTTGTCCCCCAGCCTGAACAACAGTGCCTCTCCTCATTCAAAAGACTCAGTTTGGACATTTCGTCTAGTTTCCTAATTTTTTTACAATGTTACAGCATATTCTTCAAGGTGTGTAGTCAGTAATAATAAGGTTGAAACTCAATGCTCAGGAGGAAATAAACCTTCTTTGTAAAAGTATACTAGCTATCTGAGATAATTCAATACACTACTTCTACACAATTTTGAGGTTTACTGAATTTTAATGCCCTGGGATTTGTGGCTTCTTTTTTGACTAGGACGGCTTAGCCCTGGAATGACATACTCCTGCTAATGTACAGATTATTGTATTAAAATCCTTCATCACTCTGCAAGATAACTCATCACAAAACTGCTGGGAATCATGCAGCCGGTGGGAGGTGAACATGACGTAACGTGACAGATCTTCACTGCAAGTATCAACATCCAAGCCACGCTGCACTTAAGGTATGAAGATGCCCTACAGAACTCTTTCTGCCTAAATACTAGCACAGAAATAAGATAATCCTAATTTCAAAAAAAAATTACGTCTCTTTAACTTGATTGCACAAGACGTATTTCCTTAGCCAGGGGCCAAAGATGAAACCCAGAAACATTGGAATGAAAATTTAGAAATCCCTCTGGGAGAGCAATCTGTCCATGTTTCAAAAGAACTAGCATGACATTAATACCATATACCTATGTGTTTCAATCACTGCTTTAATCCATCCATGCAGAGAATATAAAAGGGGAAGGGAAGGGAAGCAGTAAGGTGGGTAGCTGCTGCTTCCTCTCTCTGTTCTTYTCCACAGTTCACAGAGAGAGAAGAGAAACAAAATCCAAGAGTTAATAATGCCAGTGTGTTCACTCAGTGCAAGCAAWGAGGTGTTTTCCCAAAGGAAGTTTAATAAATATAATTTGATATATATTCTGTTTGGAGCAATCCTGATTATTTTTCAGTAATTCTAGTTGACTATCCATAAATACACTTCCCAGCTCAGTTTATCATAAASAGAAATAGAAGAGCTTGAAGGGAACCCTACAAGAGACGCCCAGTTAAAACAGAGTGTGCAGAAAAAGGAAGAACTTGTTTTCAGAACATTTCAGCCTTTTGACACAATTGTCAAGAGTCAACTGCAAATTTTTGCCTCAGAATCAGTAATAGAAAACTATTAAGGAAGACTGTAAACGTTCCTTAAAAGAAAAACCCACTACTAAAGTAAGAAACTCTATATTGTATTTCACTACTTCTATAACATGAAGTTTTCATCTCCAAATTTTTCTTAAAGGAATAACTACTTAGATCAATTAGCAAGTCTAACTAGCCCTCCAAATATGACTCATTATTTTACATCAATGACTTAAGCAATTTAATTTGGAAGAAAATTCAGCAGCTACTGTTTTTGCAGGGAAATATTTACYAACCTTTTTTATTACTACTTTATCAGGTGCTCTGGCACCAGTATTTTCAAAGAGAAACAACTCTTGCTTTTGCCAAAAGGATCACATGATAAAGGCTGTCAGCTCATATTGTTAGTAGGAGTAGTAGCAATCTAACATCTATATTCTCCAGCCCAGGATAGGCTAATTATACACAGTTAGTATGCATATGTATAAAGAAGGTCTTATCCTGTAATACTTTTAGTCAATTCAACCAAACTGATGGCACCGGCTTCTCATGACATGCCTATCCAGGCAACATGACCCGGTGGGTATGTACGTGTATTCTGGCTGTATGTCGAGGGAGAAGCAAAGATCTTTCCTAGAAAGAAACTGGCAATGCACAAGCTGCCAGAACATATTCCCATTTTGTCCACGTCTCTGAGGCTGTCCAGAAAGAGGACGATCACATGAATGATCTTGGCAGTCTGCAGCTCCCTTTGTGATTTAGTCACCAGCCCACGGGGATGCCCACATCAGGGCCACCTCTTGGATTCATTTTCAGTAAGTTGGTGGTGAGRGACCACGATGCCTCCAACACAAGGGAGTAGCTGGGAGCAAAATGTCAAAATCATCCAATAAAGCAGAAGGAGTGTGACTGAACATGTTTCCTAGAAAAGGATYCAGGGTTTATTAAGGGTTATAAACTAAACCTGAATGCTGATACTCTTTGTTAAAGAAAATCCTGAAACCAAAATGCTATATGGGGATGTAAAAAATAAGAGTAGAGCCAGCAAGAAACTTCAGAGTGATCCTCTCCTCTCATAGTGCCTTTAGCTGGCTTACTGAGTGTYGTTTTGGGCACCACATCTCAAAAAACACTGAAACAAATAGTAAGMGTCAGCAGAGATCTACAAAACACGAAATACAAGAAAAGAAGTTAGCCTAAAGAAGAGAGCATTGAGAGGGCCTGTAGCAGACAGTTGTGAAAAAGGCAGACTTCAAGGAGAAATAAACTTGTGTGCTTAGTAGACAATACAAAAAGTAATAGGCTTACACTGCAGAAAAGAAGACACATCTTAAACTACAGGAGTTAAAAATAATTAAATACTAAATAAATAAGCACAAGGCGTGAGGAAATCTCCAGCTTTGCAAACCTTTAAGAAGAGAATATAAAAACATCTCTTCTTAATGCAGGGATGATGACCTCTTGAATTTCTTCTAGCCCTTGGATACCATGACCCAGCCTCATCTCTGCCTGGGGTGCTCTCAGGAGACAGGGATCCAGGGAGCACATTGTCCAAATAGGCTGTATAAATCACATATGAAACACGTACATCAAATTGATACCCAACTGTGTGAGGCTCTCCAGACAGAAGGCAGCAGGGAGTAGGTACTGGACTGACTGAAGCTCTAGTGGAGAAGGCCAAACCTTTGGGTGATAAGCTTGTCACTGCTTAGTAACATAAAACAGTATAAATCTACCAGCACAGTAAAGTGACAAACCGTGTTTGATATTCTCAAGCAAATATTTTAATATAAAATTTACAGTCCTGGAGACGAGAACATAGGACCAGAGTTCTTCACTACTAGGCCAAATATAAAAGGAAAGACAAAACTGAAGGATACATGGGAATATTTTTATTAGCTAGTGTTCCAGGCTGAACTGCTCCTCTGTTCTAGTCACTTGCTGTGATCCAYGGAGAATGCACGATGCATAAAGATCCTTCCTCAGAGGGATAATGCATTTTAAAGAAACCTAGGAAAGCCCAGCAGCCCTGTTTGCTTCTGTGGCATTTACTGCAGGGTGATTTCCACTCTATCAAGGTTATTTCTATTATTTTTAATRACAAAGACTTTAACAAGTACGGGGTTTGTTTGTTTGTTTATATCAAACGTTCAAAAGAGCTGCCGTAAGGCATCCTTTATGGGAGTATTTTTAACTTGGACTTGTTTCCTATCCACGACCTTGAGAAAATGCCTTCTGTCCAGCATACAATAATCAACATACCAGATAAAATATTCTAACTCCAGAAGGTAATAAAAATCTCCCTAGACAGTGACATCTGCTATTGTTATTAAATCAGAATACATTTCTGTGTACATTCAGCTCTAACAGGGGAAAAACAAGAATGATCAAGAAAAGAAAAAACAAACATTCTGTAACCTAATAAAATAATAATGTGTTCCTGAACATGAGCTAAAATAAATTGAAATGCAGCTTAATCAAGGAGGCCGCTGCTAAGTAGTCAGGGGAGACAGGGTCAGGTTCAAACGACTTCAACAGCAAAAGCAGGAGTCATCTATTTTGCTATGCAGTTTCCATTCACACAGTAAAGGCATCATTAAATGTAAGAAGGAAGATCAATGTTACCTTGAATGTAGGATGAAAAATTTAAATATACTATTTAAGCTGTGCTCCCTTCTTCCAAGAATGATGTGCCGAGCCATTTAAATGGCAGGGAGAAGGTCCCAAACAGCAACAGATAACTGCACTAAGTCATATCAATGGTACAAACACTGCTTGCAATTCTGTAACCAATAAGGAGCAACATAACCTTCATACAACACACACTATAACAGTAGGCAGTACGTCTGGACAGCCGCGTTGGTGCTATGACACCTACCCCACTGCATCACCAAAAGCCAAGCTTCGTAACCAGGTCAGTGTTACCAGGGATGTAAAAATATAGCTACTCAGCARAGGTGCCTACAGAATACGCTTGTAAAGTACCAAATGCACATTTAGAATCAGTCTGCTGGAGCCTGCTTAGAAACTTGAGTATGGACAGGAGATGGACGGGACCTTAGGCTTGTTTGTGGAAGGAAAACCAGGAAAGAGAAGATCCAAACTGAGAGTGGACATAGGTAGGTAGAATGTKAGGAGGAGAGGGGCATTAGACAAGCCCCTGCTTAGCATCACAGTGTGGATGCGTATACTGCCAKTTTACTAGGAGAACATCTGTCCATGGGGATAATATGAGGATGAAAACAAAAATCTGAAGAGGAAGAATAAGATTCATTCACTTAATCTCCTGTCATTGATTTTGTGAATACTTCTGGTCTGGACTTGGGAACAACAGACCTTTCTGCTAAGTCAGGCTATCTGCAAAGTCTGAACAAGAATAAAGCAGCTTAGTGCTAGCTACTTTTTCAGAATTGCAGGCAGAGATCCTACTAGGGACTCTGCAAAACACTAAGTAGGAGAATGTTTCCCAAATGATGGACAATCTGGTACCTTACAGATGCTTTCACTTCAACAAAGCTGAACATTTTGATACCTGTATATCAGATAGATTATTCATATGAAAACATCTCTATCACACACACATGTAGATGCTTTCTTATCTGTACAGGGCGGTTGAGCTGAGTCAGTACATACAGGCTTGTCATGCTGCTTTTTCAAAGAGATATGCAAAGTTTTTGGAAATGAAGAGGATAAATAGAAATTTACTTCGCAAAACTTCTAAAGTTTCATTTTGAACCCTTGAAATTCAGGAGTCCTTGTGCAAAAACAACACAAATTCCACTATGTTTAGGCCAACTTCTCTTCTGTGTTCCAAAAGGAAGTATATACTGGCTGATTTGACCATCATGTATGTATATGCTATATAACATATAGCAAGAGAAGTAAGATACATAGATGCATACAGAGATATGTGCATATAAATTTCTACAGTTATTCATATTAAGAAAAATGGTTTGATCAACCACTCCCTGGATTGTGTTTTCATTTTGAATCCTGACAAAAGACATCAAACGCTTCAAGAAATATCAGCCAGTAAGCAGACATAGGGAGACTTCATTTGAAAAATTATTTTACCTAGTCACAAGGAATACTGGCCTAAATTGGAACAAAAGTGTAAATCTATAAAAGCACACAGAATTTCCACCTACACATAGGCTTACTGATAAACTTTGCCTAAAATGAGGTGTCAAACAGGCTTCCATGTATCCTGGTTTGAAAACTACTTAAATTTGATATCACATCAAAATAAAAAGAACTAGACCAAAAGACTGATAATTTACTATAAAAAAAAGATAAGTTGAAAGTCAGGAGAATAGCAAAATCTCTCTCTCTCTCTCTCTCWCWCWCACACACACACACACACACACACACACTCACACCACACATTTTCAAGGAAAACTGGAGAGGAAGACAAAGCTTCCCAAGGAAGCTTTCAACCAAAATCAGAGGGATAATTAACAAGATTATCAGCCCATAAAGTAAGCTGGATATAATTACTGTTCATCAGTCAAAGTTGCCATTTTGTCTTCCAAAAAGTAGCTTTAACTGTTTCATTCAAAAGCAATCAATAAATGCACCAACTTGTTCATATCGTACTTGACTGAGAAGGGAAATACCAGTCTAATTTGCAAAYTGTAATCTAAAACATTAGTAAATCGAGCTTGATGAAATTCAAGTGGAATAGGTAAACCTACTCTACTTTTGTTTAGTTGTAACTATTTCCTCAACTCTCATGTATGTAGAATACTCMGAAAACTTTCTGCTCTATTCAGTGCTCAACAGACCATTAAAATAAAGATGATGTACATCTGAGTGCTCCACTATTCTGCTATTTTTWCTGGGTCTTCATGGACTTTAGAATAGATTTCCTATGAGTTCTTAAAGACCTTTAGAAAAAAAAAAATCTGTAGCTTTTTCTGATGTGATGAATACAGCTGAATTTCAGACAATCAATATTCTAGCCCTGCTTTTTTTATCCACAGGCATTCTGTGGGATGAAGTTTACTATGACGATACAGAAGAACTGCATTAGGTCTAAATCCACATTTTAAACCTAAAATGAAAACCTACATTTGGTCATTTTAGGAAAAGATGGTTACAACACATTTCAGCAGTCTGTAGACCCACTACCCAAATATTAAACAAAGACCCTTCTTGGCCTTTAACTATTTTACAATCCCTACAGTGCAGCCAGGTTTCTGCGTTTCAGCACAGATTTCAGCTGAAGAACTTTCCTTCTTTCATTAATGTCTATTCAAAATTGTTCCYCAACTTGCAACCCAGAGATTGACTGCAGCATCTTCCAAGTTTCTTTTTGTTTCTACCATAAACACACAATTATAAAAACACAATTAAATTAGTGCCAATATTGTAACAATTTTAAGATATAGGCTCCATTAAGTCTTACATGTACAAACACTTTCATTAATGAAAATAGGTTTCAGGACAATTCTGCTCATTTTCATTTAATTGCTGGGTAATGGGGTCTCTTGGTGTGTCACTGTGTGTGTTCTGGGGTTTCTTTCAAAGGAAAAGGTAAAAAAAAATCTGAACAATTTAGATAAGCTCTCAGAACTAACAGTAAGAGACATCTTTTCATAATAGTGTCTGACTTTTTGCAGTTTAGCGATCTGAATAAGTGCTGTGAAAATTCCCATTTACTCTCATTACTTACCACCAATTTTATGGCCAATTTCAATGCCTATTACAGCTCTCTAGTACTTTACCACAGTACACACATTGTTCAAAGACAGGTGAGGGCAAACGGAAAGAAAACATATTCAGCTTATAAAAGTCATCAAGTTAGTGAAATTAAGGGAATTCATGGAGGACTTCCTGCAATGATTAAATGCTTATCACCCACTATCGGCAAACATCTTACTAAGGTTTAATTTTAGCACCCTTGCTCAAGCTTACCCAGTTGTGGGACTGCCCWACTAATAGCCTTTTCTTAGGTACAAAGATAAAATATTGTTGTATCTGAAAACAGGACTGTCAAAAGTAATCTAGAATTTTTAAAGTACTTTTCAATATTGTTATTGTTTAAATGATACTCTACTATGTTGTACAGTTTCTAGCACAGATCCCATATTTCAAAAGAATCTTTGGGGATAACTGAGTAAAGAAAAATTTGCAATGGTTCAGTTTAGGACAGTCTGCACATATCATTATCTAAGTCTCTAAGCAAAGAAAARGGGATGTGGGGGGGAGTGGGGTATTACTAACTATTGTAATCATATTTGCTTTTAATCAAGCAACCACAATTTTGCTGCTTTAAGGGCAGATAGAATCTTTCTACTGCTTCTGACACAACCTATTTGGTATTCAGAAAAATGAAGAAGGCAATTAACTGACATTTTTCTACATAATAATATAAGTTAAGGCTCCAAGGCTTTGCCTACACTAGGGAAATTTAGACAAATTTCTTGCTGTTGCTGACACTGGCTTGGCCGAAACACTGTTAGGAATACGAAACGTCTAATGCAGACAAACTCTAATGCACCACAAACTCAAAAACTGCTGTCAGCTATTAGACATTTATGGAACAGAACATGRATAACATTCATAGGTATGAATATCCGAACAACTCTAGACAAGTAACACAAGAGTCATGGGTAAGACTCGCTCTTTGAAGGAATTTATAACAAGTGTATTGTTTACTAGTAGTTGTTGAAAATGTTCCCCCAAAATGTCACCGTTCCTTTCTTAATTCTATTACTGTGTTAAAGCCTCAATTTATTTAAAAGCTATTTTAATTTAGAATAGCCTTTTGAAATACTTTTTAAAACTAAAAATCATTAAATAGGTTACTTTAGAATAAAAATAGAATGTCGAGTGCTTCGCTTGATTTTTTTTCTGTGAATGTGTCATTTTTGATCATCACTTCTGAAGAATAAATTCTAAAAGTTGCTTTTTCATACAGCTTCCTCAAAAAATTAAGCTGAATCTTTGCTGCATACCATTACACTTGCATCTACAAGCACAATATTTAGAAGCTATTCCTCCACTTGAACGGTGCTTCTAAATTAAACTTTTCTGCTTAAAAAATAAACCATTAAAACATTGCTGGAAGGAATACAGTTACAAATTAGGGTATTGGCAGAAATCCAGTGTTATTGGGAAGGTAGGATATTCACACTACTCATGCTGCCAGTAGTGATTAATTAAAAGCCGTTAGATACCTGAAGCCCCAACAGTTCATTCAATATGATCCCCATTGAAGGAATGACCTGCTTTCGCAGCCTAAACATTTATGCAGGCAGAAGAGAAAAAGAAAATCGTGATAGCAAATCTTGAAGACACAAAGCTATAAACGTTCAGGTTTTATTTACATTCGCAGTCCCCCTTCTAGTCTGGCTGTTTGTGTATCAGGACAGGTGATTTCTGTCTTCACAGTCTAGTTAATGAAGAAATCCACACAAACGAGATGGCAGAATTGCCGAGATCTGAGGCTAAAACCTTTGTGACTACTGAGTACAGAGCAGCAACTGCATGCAGAGAACRCGGAAGACAGCACTGGAGAAGACGAATCATAAAAGTGCCAACTGCTGAAAGTTAAAAACAACCCTCACAGGTTTATCTGTTAGTGTTATAGATTTTGATTTTCAGCAGATGCTTGAATTTCCTTGTGAACAGGGCAGAATTCAGCTATTACGAATGAAAAACATTGTCCCATAAACATGAAGGACTTAAAACTATTTCCTATTTCTTTTATCACACCTGCCAGAAGTACTTTGAATCCTAAATCACACAAGAGAACAACCTCAACGAAGTCCAGTTCTTAAGATACACACATGGAGAGAGAAATTTTCCAGTATCAGTCGTATCTCGCTGACACCTGCTCTCCAGATGCTGGATGAGCACTCTGTTGCATAMTAAGTAACTCTCACCTTGCTGATTAATGTTTCCATACAGATTATAAAAAAAAAGACATTTTGAGATTTTTCAAGGAAACTGACAAAAATCTAGGATTATTAAGATGCCATTTCCTAAGGAAGAAAGTCTATATAGTCATCAGAACAGACTAAAGTCAAACTAAGAAGTAAACAAACCAAAAAACTCCACCCTCYAATTTGTGTGTTAAGGAAAAATTAATCGGTGCCACAGGAACAAAGTGCTAAATTTCCTCTTTTAAATAATCTATGATGYTCTCTAAAATCATTATATACATCTACTTTACACAAAAGCAATACTGTGAACCTAGTGAACAATCTAGATACCAGGAGAAAAACCCTAAAACATTGTATGTAAAAATAAATATATAAAAAAGTACATCATCAGTGTTGCAGTAAGATTTTTTGCCTTTGCAGTCAGAGAATTTATTTTTAGAAATCAGGTTGTGGACACATGCAGCTGATCTACACAAAGATTCATAATCCAAGTAACAAAAAGTCAAAGATCACATTTTTAAGGATTCATACTGATTTATATATTCCCTACTTTTAGGTAAAGTCTCTTTATTTTCAAATGTTTAACTGAAAAAAAAATCAAACCAAATCAAAATAAGACTCTCCCTAAAGAGTCAGAAAAGTGAGAGTCCAGAAAGTGGGTCACTAAACATGGCTCATTAGTCAGAATCAAAAACAAATTATATGAATCAGATATTTTGTATTTATTTTGTTATGCACTGGTTTGTCAATCAATCATTCATTTGGGTAATACAGTATTGTCTTAGCTTCTTTCTGTACGAAAGGTCTTTAGAAGTGACCTGAATAGGAACCTTAGTTCTATGGTCTTTTAAGATCAGGAAAAGGGAAGAAAGAATAACTACAGTTGTATATAACATGCTGTACCTAAGAAAGCAAGTTCAATATAGTATGCTGTTAAAGAGTTCACAATTGCTCATTTACTCTACTTATTTACATAGATGCTCTTGTTTCTTGAGCAAGAATACAAACTGCAATTCTGCTTTAAAATCACATTTTACCTTGATCCAAATTTGCTCTCATGTAGGCAAGCTAAAAACGCTTTAATTTGAGATAGCATAATAAATTTTGGAAAGGTAAATCACTTTTRTCTGTTCAAATGCAGCAAAAGAAAAAAATGCAGCAGTCCTTTAGTTAGGGCACGAGGTGGACTCGAGAAATCTAGATTTAATTCCTGGCTTTGCAATGGATCTTCTTCACGCTTATGGGCATCCTTCATCACCCCGTGCCTTGGTATAACGCCTCCTGCCCTGCCTAGAAGCAGTCTGCCATGGTATCTGCTAATACTTGACAGACACTGTGCTAGGGGGTCTATTTAAATGGGTACACTGCGTGGGAAGCTGCTCAAAGCTCAGGATAATATTTGAGAATAGAGCTATATATCAYACTGATGCACAGCAGTTTATGTCCATTTTCACATACAGAATCTTTTTATACTTGTGCAACTGCTTCCTGTATTTAATATTTCTGTTAGAAGTATGCACACGTGGGTTTGCAGAGAATTTGTCCCTGACATCAGAGAAGATAAAACTCTCATAAAACTATCACAATTTTATTGATAGAGCAGAGAAGTCCACATATTTTTCCAACTACAATGATGCAATGCTGTTTAAGGAACTGACATATTTACCTAGAGATGAAAGAAYACAGAAAAAGAAGAAAAAACAGGGTGACAAGATGACTCAACAAAATATTCAGTTTTATATATTTCTTAATATTCTTCAGTCGTTAAAGTTTCCATGACAGAACTAAGTTCTACTGCTACCAATTCACTATTTTATCATGAATAAATTTTTTGGCAAAGTACTTTCTACAAACTGGAACTGCATGAATCATGTTGAAACATATCCCACATACTTTAATATGCAGATATGGGAAGGGAATACACTTTATGCTGCTCCATTTTCATAAACGGAAATTGTTAGGTAGCATATAGAAGAGCAGAGTAGGCAATGATTAATGTGTATTTGTCTAATGAAGGGGCTTCTAGTTGTAAAATTCTGCATATTTCAGCCTCCAAGCCTAATTAGCAAATATTAATCTGCTTTAATTAATCAACCCCAGGAAAAAAGATTATATAAAATGATGGAGTAGAAAAATTAAAGAGCATACTACCCTCGGATGGTACAAAAGATCTTCAGGAATAATATGCTGCTGACAATTCATCAGATTTAACAAGGTATAGTAAAAGAAGAACTGACCTCCCGAGGACAAATGATTCTCTTGGGACGTGGAGCCTCTTGTTGCAACTGATACACTGTCAAACATAAAAACGTAAAGATAATTAGAGGATTGCAACATACACAAACTTTTATTTGGATGCTTATTTTAGCCAGGGGCTGTAAAGAAAAATGCAAATGCAAAGAAAAGGTACGATAAGCAGAGGTATTTTGGAGTGTATATAAGCCACTTACATGAAAACCAGTTGCTGAACTGTAAACTAGCTAAACTGATTAACTGTTGTAACTCGTTTAAGTGTTATCTTCTTTAGTACTTGTTACTGGCTATGTTTCTATACTGGAGAAAAGTACACAGAAGAATTTCCTAGGAGTATCTCAGGATTAAATTTTGTTTTTTGCATGCACTATGWTGTAACAACTCAAGCAGGATTTCTAAATGTAACAGCAGCGATCTTTTGATAGGCCAAAAAAAAAAAAAAAAAGCTCACTGCATCTGAAAGAGTTTACTAGAATCTTGTAATTTATTTTTTTTTAAGTTGCACTAGTAATTATTTATGAGCAAGCAAACATTGCTTTTAGAGTAATTATACCATATTCAAATACCCCTGGATCAATTTTGCATATCTTCTTAGGGCTCCAGAAGAGAGATCTGAGGCCAGGTGCAGTTGCTGAACTCTGGCCCCCAGCCTCTTCCCTTCATGTATTTAATGAGATCCTTTCCTTCCTTTCCACTCAAAAGTCAGGAGAGGAAGCTGACAGACAATGACAGTAATCAATTCCAGTGGAGACAGATTGTCTCTCCATAACTCCAGGAAAAATCCCAAAGGTTTGGATTGCCTCCCTTGAGAAAGGCCTTCTGTATGCTGAGCTTCTTGCATTCGGAAAGACTGTTGCATCCATGTTTTTTTAAAAGCCCAAGTTTCTAGGACAGAGCTCTTCACAGTGTTGCAGAGCTCAGAATTATTAGGTGGTAAATTATGGGGAGGAAAGAAGCAGGAAAAATAAATGCCTGTAGATTTGATAAATGCACGAGCTCCTGCTGCAGGAAGCACATAGAAATGGTAARTGTCTTCGGCACCTTCTGTTACCTTGCACATCTTCTCTTTAAATGGGGCTAGTAGTAGCAGCTGCAATGAAACTTGAAGGGCATGGAAGTCCTGGGTTCAACTACAAGTTTGTCATTCATGGAGCATGAAAGTTTTGGGGACCATGTTCTCTGCTAATTTCTAAGTGAAAAAAAACATATCCTGTCCTTTTACCAATCCCATCTCCATCCCTGGTCCCTAGGAGGGACGTAGCAAGACAGTTCATAATTTCTTATATTTCAGATCAATTTTAATGCATAAAAATGTGCTCCACCTCTGAATTTTTACTAGGATAATCTGCCTTATTCAGCACTGCCAGACCTTCCACCACTTTTGCACAAGATTCATGATAAGCAATAGTATTTCTTACCCCTTGCCCAATAGTGTGACTGAGCAAGATTCAAAGTTTTCACTTTACTCATTTCTGATTAAATGTCTTCTGTATTCCTAACAGTTTTCAGTACTTTCTTGTACTGAGGAGCCCAGATCTGGACCCAGCACTCCAGATGTGGCCTCATCAGTACTGAGTAGAGGGGAAGGACTGCCTCCCTTGACCTGTTGGCAACAGTCTTCCTAATGCATCCTGGGACACAGTTGGCCTTCTTTGTCATGAGGATGCATCGCTGGCCTATGTCCAACTTTTTGTCCATGAGGACCCCTAGGGCCTTCTCTGCAAAGCTGCTCTGCAGTTGGTTGGCTCCCAACTTATGGCTCCCTCATGCAAGGGGTTATTCTTCCCCAGGTGCAGGACTTTGCACTTGGTRGGGTTCCTCTCTGCTGGCTTCTCCAGCTTGTCAAGCTTCCTCTGAATAGTAGGGCAGCCACTAGTGGTGGTTTCAGCYGCTCTTCCTAGCTTTGTTTCATCTGTGAACTTGTTGAAAATGCATTCTGTCTCATCATCTAGGTCATTAATGAAGTCGTTAAACAGTATTGAGCCCAGTATGGGCCCCTGGGGACACTACTAGTGACTGCTCTCCAGCCGGACTTCGTGCCGCTGATCATGACTCTGAGTTTGGCAGTTCAGCTAGTTTTCAGTTCACTTCATTGACTGCCTATTTAGCCTACACTTCATCAGCTTRAGGATTTTATATGAGACAGTGTTAAAAGTCTTACTAAAGTCAGGGTAAAAAACATCCACTGCTCTCTTCTCATCCACCAAGCCAGTCATCTCATCATAGAAGGCTATGAGATTGGTTAACCATCCGTGCTGACTACTCCTAATCATCTTCTTGTCCTTCATATGTCTGGGAATAGTGTCCAGGATTAGTTGCTCTATCTAGTCATGCATGAAAACTCCAGTACAGAAATCAAAGACCATGTTTGAAAATTCTGATTATTCTGGAGTCCAACATTTTTCTTTTAAGTGTCCACTTTTGAATATTTGAAATCACTATGACTGCTAACTCAGGAAGTAATTCATGCTTAATACTAAACACATTCAGGAGGAAAATAGCAACTCTTTTTCTTCCCCATACATTTCCAGTGGGGAAAAGGAATTCTAAGGAAGCAAAATATTGCAAGAACATGWTTGCTTCCTCACCATTTAAAGTAAAAGATCTGTTATCCCAATACATTCATTTCAATTATTATGAAAAAATCATTCTTCACAAAAATCCTATTTTCAATGAGCAAAACTGTTAATTATTAACTAACATAGCAAAATAAGTTAATGATGCTGTTTCTAAGGTAAGTTTGATGGCTGTGGTGTAAAAGAAGTTGGTCTGAAKAACACATATGAAACTTATTTTGTGACATGCAGTATGTATAAGGAATGAAGAAAGTAAAGAACTCCCGGAAATGCCCAAAAGGATGACTGAGGCTGGTATCACCAGAGTAATAAGGGCAGAGAAAGGAATTAGCATTTCACAAAACAAAGGAGGGAATGACTAACAGGGAAGGGCAGACATATGAAAGACTTGAAAGCAAACACAAAAGACTGGATGTTGATAGGATGCAGTGGGATGAATCAGTGGAAGGATTCACAAAGAATGACAAGAAAGACAAATCATCTTAACAACTGTGTTTTGAATAGACTGGAAAAGGTTGCTGTCATTTTCAGAGAGGCATGGGTAATTAACCTGCACAATAATCTGAACAGAGAAGGAGATATGATTTAGAAATACATCAGAGGAGAATGTAATAAGATTATTACTATACAAATAAATAATAGTAATAATTTACATGCTACTTTAAACRTGCAGGATGAGAAAATGGCCCCAAGTAACAAGCATGACTGAGCTTGTGAATGGTGGTAATCATAGAAAATATGAATGGGAAAGGTTTCATGGGAAAGATAAAGAATTCAGATTATSACAGAATAACTTTAAGCTGACAGAAAGACAACCCAGTGGAAATACTGGAGATGCTAAACAATTGGACTGAAGGAGAGAGGASAGATCAGGAACAGAAAGAAGGTTTGAGAACCATCATTGGCATTAGGGTACGTGAAGCTCAGCAATTCAACAAGAGAAAAACAGCAAATAAGAGGCAGGCATCCAACTGCCAAGAATACTCAGAAAAGACAGGCAGTGGGGCAAGAGCGGAGGAAGTATAAAAAAAGAAAAAAGGCCAAATAAGTGAAAAACTAGAAAAAGATAGTATCTCAAAAAGACTAAGGTATTCAGGAAGAAAGGGAGAGTGACACTATCAAAAGATACGTTCTTTTCCAGAAAAGCTCTATTCTGTTTTTGCTTCAAATGATTCCTATATAAAAGCCAGCAGACGAGGTATGAATGCAAGTGAGTATTATGGCTAAGGTGACTCGAAAAAACGCGTGCCCTAAAGCTAAGTTCCCATGAGCACAGACACCTCATTAAGTGACCTCATTTTCAGAAGTGCTGAACATCCCGCAGCTCTGCCTGACTTCATTACAYACTTTTTCAAAAGTGCCAGGCGCCCACCACTCTGGCTGACACTGCTGAGACCCCAGCAGAGTCCACTGGATGGTCAGAATGGCAGGGAACATGTCCCTTACTCAYATGCTCAACTGATGATCAAACAAACTTCACCTTTCTGCCTCATATTCTCCCTCCCTCTCCTTTTTGAAAATACTAATACAGAATCCTATTTATAGGGATATAGCTAACTGAAATAATAGAAAAATGGACTTAGTACAGTTGTAAACAGCGACTGACATCTGACCCAGCTTTGAGGACTTATAGACAATTTAGAGACAAACTCACTTTGATCATAAAAAAGACAATACTTTGATCAAAATGATGCATTATTATTGTATCCCTAAGAAAACTAACCTCATAAAACGTCAACTACATATGAAAAGAAAACGTATTATTACAGCTTAGAGAACAGCATCAGACTGGCAGCATCTTTTTGGTCGAGAGAGAGATATGAAACACACAGTAAGGCAGACTTAATACTTGACCTACATGCAGCCGTGCAATAGAAAAACTCAACACTTTTTAGTTACCCCTTTAACAATCTTCAGAAGTTTTGTAATTCAAATAGGGTGCCAGCATTCACAGCAGCATAATCAATTTGACAGCTTGTAGAGTTAACAAAACTTAAATGATTATCTAATTTCTAGAAGGATGCTTCTTCAAGATTAAGAATACGTATCTTGTGCTTTGTTTCAGGGAGAGAACGAGACTTCTCTGGTGGAATGAATAAGATAAATTCTACAATATATTTTAGAAAGAACTGTCTAATTACAAAATCTGTACTGTGTAAGTAACAAAGCARCGACATGCAAAAGTCTGCCCTTCCTCCTCTTCAGCCAGGAAGAAGGACTATCACCAGTTTCTTTCATTCTGCAATGTGCCAGCAACTCAAAGTTTCTATTTTAACTCATCTACGATTTCTGTTCAGTTATGCTCCAATGGAGAGGAAAAATTCCTATCATCGCTTTACAAAGCAGCAAAAAGACACACTGTCTTCTGTCTGCAAATGCTTCACAGAGTTCCTTAGTCTTACTTCTTTGGTTTCAACTCAGTCAGGAATTTATGCACATGCCTAACTTGAATGATAGGCTGTCACACACCTGTGGGATTACTCACATGCTTAGCCCAAGYGCACAACTTAAAGAAGGCCTTAATTTTTGACAGATCTGAGACTCAGACATTGTGCTGATTACTTGCTGCAATGTAGAAGGCAAGGGAACTTTGTGAGGAGCTGGACCATGGCATTAACCAATGTTTTGCACCTTGCCACTTTGCTGTCCTTCACACCAGCATGCTGTTCTCAAATAATGAAAATAACCATTAAAATGGCACTGACATTTGACATACTTAGCAAATGTTAATCTCACCAGTGATAGAAGGAGAAAAATAGTAGCTTTACATCTCCTCAAAACTCACAAACATGTGCTCTGTGGCCAGAAGTCAAAATTTGCTAAGCTGTTTCAGTAGCCAAACAAATTGCCTATATAGGACAAGAAACAAATAGGATTCTTGTTTCTTCACTAAGAAGGCAGTGGCACGCTGCAGCATGTTTCCCAGAAAGGGAGTAGAATCCCTGGAGGTTTTCAAAACTCAGTAAGATAAAGCTGATAAAGCTGGCTATAGCTGATGCAGGTGGAAAGCTGGACTAGATAACTTCAGAGGTCCCTGCCAAACAACATTTCTATGACTCTTATCTTCCTTTGTTCCCTACCTCATTGACAGTAAAAAGGCAAAATATAACTTCAAATAATATTTCTAACATACARCAGGCTACAAGAAGAAATTTGTTGTTGAGTATTTATTTATTTACCTATTACTGATGTAGAAATGTAATCAAATCCATTGYTTAGATAATGGTGGCTGCTAGTTACTTTCCAAGAGAAATAAAAAGTGTATGCAAAGTATCTTAATAGTATGCTAGCAAAATTAAAGACAAGTTAAGTCAAATGCACTAATAATAATAGAATAGAATAGAACAGAATAAAACACAATCACTAAATTAAAACTGTGGTAAGACATAACGTTAGTTTGCATCACGGACTAATACTAACACTGGACATAATTTCTATAATTATTTTATCAGACTGAGATTTTTGTAACAGTGTAAAGAAGCAGTTTTTACCCAATATTGCAATGAAAAACATATGTCTATAGCTAAACAGCCTCAGCAGTAAATCTCTGTAATCTTAAACTACTATCTGCATTTTGGAACTATGTAATTTTTTCCAAGGTCACTCATGCATGGAGTTCAGATGCTGAGGCCATGACTTTGTCATTACCACAAAAMTGGCATCCTACATATAGCTAACTGAATAGGAAATTATATATTTATATTCTATTAATTCATCCTGCTTTCTTATTTTTTAAAGTTTCCTTGGATAGACAGGTAATCTATCAGGCAAATTGATCTGTCTGCTGCATCAGTGTGGTGACTAGAAGGTAAGTAAAGGCATGTGCTTATTTTTTAAGTTTTTAATGAAAGTTTTCTTAGTGCAAAAAGAKGTATCATCTGCCATTTGAAATACTGGTCTCACCAGAGTCAATGGGAGTCTTCCATTAATTTTGAGTAGGCCATGTTTCTCTTATAAAAAAAAAAACTTTCATGTGCCTACTTCTTGTACCAGCTCTGGAATGGTCTAATTAAAATCACAGAATCATAGAATTGGTTGGAAGGGACCTCTGGAGATCATCTAGTCCAACTTTCCTGCTCAGCAGGGTCACCTAGAGCACGTTAGACAGGGTTGCGTCCAAGGGGGTTTTGAGTATCTCCAGAGAAGGAGACTCCAAATCACTGTAATCCTGCTAACTTTTAAGCAGGTTTCTCTCAAATATACAAAACACATAACAATGAAAAATGTAAGTCTCTGGAAAACAGTGTTCTGAGAAACAAATTTTGCATTTCAATAGTGTGCTCCAATTTTGGCAGATAGCATATAGATGATGGCTTTAAAGTCAGCAAGGTAGTTACATATAYATGTAAATGAAGTCAACAAGTTTACTCAGATCTTTAAAATTATACATGTACATGCATGTAACTCCTGTGATTCCTGCCTTGGTAGTTCCATTTCTGTAAAGACACTGTACATAATTTAGTTGCCATTATAAAAGGGTAACTTTTGCTTAGGATAGTCCTGTATCTGAAAACAGCAAAAAAGAAAACAAAGATACAGCTTCAGTACCTTTAATGCTTCAGTAAAGGTTTAATATAAAAAGATAAAATGTACAGACAATTTTTAATAAGGGTTTTAAAAGCTAGTGTTTTGTCCTAGATCAGTGCTACTTTATTAGAAAACATATTTGGAACAAAGCAAAAATAGCATCAAATATGCATTTCTGCACTACGGTCTATGCAAATCATTTTTTTTTTTTAAGGCAGACAGGAATGTTCAAAGAGCTGATAATAGTGTCTCCAACTTCTAAACCACCACTTCAAAATCAGCTTATATTGCTAAGGATCAAAAATATTATCATCTCAAAGTGATTTGGTGACCCATATAAAAAGACAAGTATATGCAAGTCTGACCTGTACTAAACACGTGAAGGATTAACCTCTACATTTGAAATCATTCCTGATGGTCTCAGTAGAGAAACTATGAAACCCAGGAGCTGTCCATTAGCAAAGCTACCTAGAGAATCTGTCCCTGACAGCCCTGCTGCACTTGCTCTACACAGAACCAGAAAATGCCAGTTTTTGCTGTTGGCCCATACAGCAATTTCTACCAGCACCTAGTACATTTACATCTTTTTTTAAATACAGAAAAGGAAAAGATCTAACAATGACACCCTGGCAAGGTCATAAGATTATTCAAATTTCAGGTATACTCACAGTATGATTTCCATATTGGAGGCTGGTATTCTTCAGCATCTAAAACAGAAATAAAAAGGGGGAATGAAATYAGTCAATTGGCCACCAGGTCAAACTGCCAGCATGCATTTTTCTGTTGTGAGACCTCAGCTTGTCAGCAAAATTCACTTTTCTTTCCCAAGAGAGATGCTAGCTCATTGACAAAACAGTTTTCTATGGGAGAGAACATAAATTTCACCACTTGTGGAGCCAAAGTGTTTTATCCAAATTAATCAAATACAAAAGGAATTAATTTCTTCCCAATTTGCATATAGTTTCTTAATTCACCAGTATTCTTATAGTAATTAACTAGAACAACTACAGAAGGAATTCTTTATTTCCTCTACTTGGCATCATAAACAGACAAATCACTACTGATTTGCAATCAGGCTTCTAACCTCTCCATTATGATTTTAAAATAAACATTAATGAATAATATATGCTTTAGCTAAAAAGATGCACAGCTCAGATTGAACTCTGATGTACAGATCTGACAGTTCCAACAACAAGATTCAGTTACACTTCTTGAACCGACAATAATATGCAATTTGCATATTCTCCAGAAACAGCATCAGCAAAAATAATAATAAAGGGTAAGAAAAGGAAACACTGGAAAAACTGCAACTGGAAACAGATGACAACTATTGCACTTATCAACCGAAGGGGCATAAAAAGGAGTTGATGATACATTCTCAGTGCAAGGGTTATGCAATGCTTCCGGGTAAACTGCTGGCAAAGGGAACCAAGCTTCTGTTTTTGAAAACATAAATGCGTATGGCATGAGCTAAAAAACCCAATCAACCASCCACCCACCCAACCACCGACAACAAACATGTTAAGAGCCAAAAGTGCAAAAGGCTCTCTGGAAGGCAGGCTAGCACCATTTGACRGCCACACTGAATACCTGACCCTGCAAGCCTCAAGAGAGCTGGAAGAAAAGCTATTGCTTCAATGTCCAGAAATTCCTGCAAAGGCCAAGCTTGAACTTTAAGAGTTAAATACACAGCTCCAAATAAGCTGCCATACACTACCTGGAAAGGGTGRGAAACCATATATTAGTTTGGCTTTCAACTGCCTTGTTGCCAAACACTTTGAAGAGTCATTTACAGTGGGTGTATTATTAACCTCCTAGTACTGTGCAAGTTAATTAAGGTGTTTGGTGTTCACTAAACTTCTACTTAAGTTATGCTAATGAAATTCAATTATAGTTGCATAGCTCATGCTCCCTATCTATTTATATACAGGCAATCACTTTAAACATATCCATGCAAAAGTTTGTTTATTAGGAATGTTAATCATTAGCTACCATCTGCCACTTTTAACTACATTGTTTTAAAGGAGGATAAAACTTAGTAGTTACCTCCGTTATTGCTTGTAATAATATTCTGTAASATTCTGCAAATATATTGATTGGGAAACCCATTCAATTTCAGTTTCAACTAAATCCACTTCAAAACTATGCCAAAATTTTGAAGTGCTTTCAGACTAAGAGTGTTACACCACACTGTAGCAATCCGGGAGTAATTAGCTTGCAAGTTCATTATACAAAAGGCTTATTTAAAATTATCTGAAGCTATTCATGAGAGCAGTGAATTTCTTCATGCAAGAGCAAACTAATTTTTTTTCCTCTCACATTATAATGGTAATATATTACTCAGTTTCTTCTATACATCTGTTGCTCCACACATAGTTCATCATAGCACAGCAATATTATCTATTAAATTACTTTGGGATACTTCTGTATGATTGCAACAGAGTTTCTGAATCTGCTTGTTAACTCAAATATATTCTTCCAATAAGATAAACTGATTGTGTTATCTCAATGTTTATCTATACTTGTGCCTTCAGAAAAGGAAATAATATTGGGAAAAACAATGAAAAAAAAAACAATGACTATTCACTGCTGCTATAGTCTTCTGAATTAATTATATAGAGCAAAGTAAACTGAACAGTGAGAGTTCAYCTGTAAGTGGCCATAAACCGCTTCATTAGCTTTAGATGGACTGATGGTGTGGAAACAGTCTAGATACAGAGCAATCATCTTGGAGGGAGTCATAAAACAAAAACTCTTGATGATTTTGTTCGATTTGTCATGGATAATCTGTCAGCCCAGGAAAGAATGAACAGAACCATTCCTCAATAGATAAAATCATTYTTAAGGGCGGCACACTCAGTGGAAAAACAGGGGTCACTGGATCCATCTTCTCTCTTACAAGGTACTGCAATATTCTGTGTGGTCCTTCCAGCTGATGCCATGTTCTTAAGTCACAGAACACTGTATAGATGATACTATTAATACTGTTTATTATCAAACTACTGTGGATGACATTGGATGGCACACATTTGTAGGGAAACAAAGAATGACTAGTTTAAACTCAACCTAGAGACAGAGGTCATGCTGATGGATCAGAGAAACATTTACTGGAGCACAGATCTCACGTCCTGTTGCAGAAGACAGGCCTGATGTACTTAACAAAAATTAATCAATCAATAAATAAATAAATCAGATTTGGCATCAGTGAGAAGCGCCTCATGTTGATCTCCCATTAAATTATCTTCTTAACATGAATTTTGATCACAACGCTTATCACAACTGTGATGGGCAGTATGTGAAAAAATCGCTYACTGGCATATTCTTAGGCGATAAACCAGGATCTCTGCTGCTGCTGTTGTTTTCTTGAAGGGTTCGCACTTTTAACAATGACTTGTTGTCTAAATTCAAGAAATGAACCAGCTGAAGATAAGATTGAAAGCAATCGCCACAGGAGAAATTGGGAGTACAAAATGAGTTATCAGTTCTCAACAAAATGTTCCAGGGCCAGCTCTGACACACCTTTCCGAGTTTAGAGAGACTCACTGAAAGAATTGCATCACGCCCAGAAGTTCATGCCTGGCTAGGTTTTTCCAAGTCTTAGGTGTACTTTATCAGAAGAGACTAACAAAACCTAACAAGCACTCATTCCTCTCCAAACTGCTAAGAGTGTAAGTGGGGGGAAAAAAATAAGGAACTAGCATGAAGAGTATTAGAGACAGTATTATCTATCAAAAGCGTGGAAACGTAACAATTTAGAAGATGAATACTTGTCAGAGCCAAGAATATAACTAGAAGTTGGTTAAATGTGAAGCAGAAAGGCAAAATGAATGGTTAATGCTGACTCTTTGGGACTATTTCAGCTACCCAGAGGTTTCTCACTGCACACTAATACATTCATAACGGATGGAAAAAAATACTGCAGAAAATTGGCAACCCGAAAGTAATACTATGGAATTGGAAAGTGGGAATGAGGAAAAGCAGATCAGTTCTTCACTTAATTTGCTTTACTCTTCACAGAGTAGAAAGAGGATGAAAAATATCCGAGGAATGAATTTTTTTTCACAAGACTGATGGAGCAATGTAGTAACTGAATAAAAGCAGAATGACCAAGGTAAAAAGACTACTGAAAACCTGGTAAAGCTTTAAGCAACCAGCTTAAAAGTAAAATTATACAAGTTTTTCTAAAGAAACATGATGACAGAAGACTCTGTAAGGGATGCTTTGTAAATGGCTAATGTTTACAGCTACTCTTAAGCAATTTCTGAAACAAAATCAGGCTTATGTTAATGATTCAGGAAACAAATTTATTGATGGACTTCAAGCCTCATTTTTTACTCTGCCTGGCTCTATATCAAAGATATACCATAGGCCATCTTTTGGGATGTGGCTGTGAAAGACACTGCAATGGCACATAATACTTTCTTAGGATGAACTGCTTTTTACTACTTCTTTGTACTTTGTGAAGATGATTACTTAATGTCAACATTTGATTCTTGGTACTACTAGCATCAGGATTGGCCAAGCTAAGGCAGATCTAATATCATAACCACCAAGTTAGCCTTTGATTTCTTTGGCTACTAAGACTGATAACGCACTGACAAGAGGAAAACTCTTGGGGGAAGATCAGAAATTATGTCACCATTAAGTATCTCTAATTTGTAAGTGGCATTTCTAATTACAACGAGAACAGTAATGTACTTCTGAACTGCAGCTATATGCCATGCCCAGTAATACATATTCTGAAAAGCATTAATGATTCCTACAGTAGTGAATATTTAAGCTGCACAGYAGCGAGACAGCTTTAGCAACAAAAGGGTCACCACAACTCGCTGCTGGTTTCTTCACAGTCGCTAGGAAAGAGGAGGAAAACATTTTTTTGCCTTTGGTCTCAGTATAGGATTATAAAAAACAATCTGCACTTCACCCTACAACTACTGCCTCAGCCTGGACTTTCTGCCATCACTGTTTGAACTTCAGACTTCCTTTCCAGTAAGGACTAATTTTAAACTTGTGACTTGTACGTGCAGTGATAAGGAAGACCCAACCGGCAAGCCACCAGCTTGCTAGCAGTGTGCAGATAAATGATTCACTAGAYGAACAAGTCCAGTAACCGATTTTTTTCATCTTCTATTGTTATTTTCAGGAYGAGAATAATAAGTATTAAGGGAAATATACAAAAGGTATTAAAATAATAAAAAGATTATGCAGTTTTACTATATACAGCATTTGCATTTTTATAATTTTGTTTTCAAAACATTAGTGCATGTTATTAAACACATTTTTCTTATTTTTATATACGTAATYATATATATAAGGGTAAGATATAAATGTTGAGTAAGAGGCCTTGGTAGGAACAGTACTTGCATTCTTCAGAGACATGCATTTTTTTTCTAATTTTTCTTCAAATAATCAGAATTATGTTATACAGTTGACTAGAATGGGGATGGAGATTAATGTGAAAGAATAATAAGGGAACGTCTTCGATAAGGCCAGTTCTCTTTCAACACATAAATCATCACTGCATTATTTAATTTTCACTGTGTGCTTAACACTTACCAATTACTGAACATTTTTTTTTCCATCTTATCTGAACACTAATGGCTAGAACAGACAATGGTGAACGGTTACTTTTATTTGTTTTACCCTCCCTCTCTCATCAATTAATATATATATATATGTGTGTACAACTATCACACATTGCACTAATTCTGCAAATTATGTTAAATAGGCAACTTTATTCTGTGCTTGCTTTTCATCTGGCATATTCATTTAGGTGTTTTGCTTGCTTGTATTATATATTATATACAGCAACTGTCCTTACAAGCATGCCTGGCTATACTTTGAGAAAGAACATTCTTTTTTATTTAAGTTGTAAATAAACATACTGTCAAATGAGAACCTCACTGTGATTTCTAAAAACTCAGTGTGCCTTTGAAGAGCAAAATTAATTCCTTAGTGATGTAGCTGTTGAAATAACTCCGTGTGTCATAAACTCTGTTTAATGTTTCATTCAGAAATGTATATTGCCTATAGAGAAGTCAGTAGATGCCAGCTTTACCACTGAAATTTCTCTTCACCAGTACATGGACAACTCCAATATGGAGTTGGACAATTCCAACTTCAATTTTAACRAGGCACTTCAACTTTCAGTATAAGGCACAGAAACAGAAATTATCAAATTGCTTATTTGCAATATAGTGTTTAATTGATATATTAATTTGGATTTTGTGTGCTTCCCATAGTGCTGTTCTCTTAAAAAAAAAAAAAAAAAGAGAGAAAAAAGTCAAAAGATGCTCACAAAAGGGGTGGAACTCTACCCTGCACAGTAATTAGTTGAAACAGCAAGTTTTTAATAAGTAAAATATAAAAAGACAGCTATTTTGTATCTTTTGCATTTGTCTATTATAAAGTTGTTATTAGAAACTACTGCTGCAAAAATAGCTTTTTTTGTCCATTCTGCAAATCACAATCTTTCTAAAGTGTGCTCTCTCTTGCTTTTGCTTCAGATTTCAAAACAGTGTCTCTTCACTATTAYATAGGTGAATAGTTCCATGAGTAATTGTTTTATGTGTATGTCTGTTTTACTAAAGTGCAGACAAAAGATTCTGTAAATACGTGAAATTAATAATTAGAAGAGTTATCAACTATCAAATGACAAAATATTATCATGAAATAAGTGAATTGCTAGATGACTTGCTCTCCAAAAGATCACAGGAGATTGGAATTATTTGAATCCATAGCTAAACTTGCAGAACAAAAGATGAAAAAGAGCCGTGCAATTGGTGAGTGATGTCCAGATAGCTATGACCATCATAGCAATATTCCATTTAACTAAAAATTCTGCCTTTCTATTCTGTAATATTTGTAAAGAAAATTGTAATGAAAACTGCTGAAAGACTGAATCCTACATTTCTAAAATTTTGAAATGGAAAAAGGGAACAAACACAATTCTCTATAGCCACAGGAAAAATGTAAAAGGGAAGGGTATTTGTACARTCCTCCTTTTTGTCTTTCTTAGAGTCAATATGTAGGGCAGTCCTGGTAAACAGCCTCCTCCAGACAGCAAATCACATCACGCAACAGAGATTAATTTTAGCTGATGTGAATAGTCTGAACACTYTAAATACGTTCAGGGAAATGCGTATGGTTTAAGAGTCTATAGTGGTATTCACTCTACCTAATTTTAGGCAGGTCCTTTTTAACACTGAATCACTTTGAAACTATTTGACTTCTGATGGCATTTAAGAATCTRTATGATTTAGGTGCTTATGAATATTTTTACAGCAAAAATTAAGAATTCCTTAACCCAAGTCATTAGAGCTTTGTATTAATAAACTAAAAGGAAGATGCAGGAAAAAAAAAATTACAAAACTTGTTTGCTAGACATCTGTCTTAGCTAATGGTTTCCACTACATTTAATCTGGTCACCAAAATTAAGCCTCAATGCTTGCTAGTATTATCTATTTTAAAAGTAAAGCCAGCATAATTAAAATATAACACATTTATTTTCACATTTTCATATTTTTAATCTAGAAACCAGAGGTATCAAGATATTAAAATGGCACAATTAGGGCTCTGCATGACTGAGAGATTGATGTTTCATTGGTAGGAATAAATAAATGACATAAGTTAAATTGCRCTACATTAGTGGACCTCATATCTTCTGCAGATACACTTTTGCTTCTAACTAATGGCCAGTTAGCTCCTGGCTAAAAATTAAGGCCAGATAATCAGCTGGCATACATGAGAGCAGCTCCATGAGAGTAATTTTATCACTGTGCAGCATGTGGCAACGTTCTTCCAGTCATTTACTTATGGCAATTTAAAAAAAACAGCAAAAAGTTAATTCTCTGACCAGTGATCCCTGGACTCTACAGAGCAACCTATGCACTATATGAAAAGGCATGTGACTCAAATAATTGCAAAAATGCCAAAAAACGCTATTAAAAGGGTCACTGTAATCACGATGAAGTATTTCAATTAGAACGTTTCTGTTGAAATAGTGTCAGCACATTCCCAGTTCCAGAAATGCTCTCATAAATTGACCCGATGCCCGTTTATCCGGCTTGTCAAAAGAGGCAGTACATTTCCTGAAAACGTATTAACATTTAGCAAAATCCAAATCATGGCTTTTGGTAACTCTGTTATTTTTGGCATGTGTCATCTCATCCTCTTCTCTAACCAATGGCACAATGYTTTCTTTTGACTCTTGAAGGGTATAAGAGGCGGCCCTATTCCCGTAGCAGATTACAGAAGCTCTCCAACAGCTTTTCAGCTCATCTCAGGCTTTCCCATCTAGCCTCATATTCAGATTTCTACGGACACAGAAATTTAAGTATTTTTAAAGGCCAGCACTGCAGATTCAGAATCAGGTGGAAACCTAGTAATTCCTATCACCCAGTAAAGCCACGCGACTTAGAGAATTTAAGTTGGAATTCATAAAGATTCGAAAACACACTGTGCTCAGTCCTAGGGCTACTCATATATTAGGAACCATGCTGAACTCTGCAGCTTGCACGCAGCTTCGAGCCTCGGACATCAGAGATAAAAACTACTGTGCCATGCAGAACAAGCTTAATGACAAGAAGAGTAAAAGGCTGGCAAACAATTAGAGCTCTGGCACCCTTTACCGATCCTGCAGTAGTTGCTGCAATATTTGCTTCTATATATCAGAGCACGAAAACCAGGAAAAACAACCTCCACCTGCAAACTATGCTAAACATGCTCGCTACTTTTTGATAGAATTCTGAACAATCACGGCTCCTAAGAGAACAGGCTGTATTTTATCTGTGTGCTTCCTCTTTGTACGAAAATAAGACAAATCCCTCTTAATTCTTTTTTGTTGGACAGTTCTGCCTGAATGTGTCAATTACATTCAAAGACAGTTTAATTATTATTTTATGTGAATTCAGCTTCTCAATCCTCAGTTTATCATGTTTCTAAAAACAGCTTTGAGTTATTTTTAAAGATATGCACTGTTGTTGCAACTTTGAACAAACTCTCTGATTCATCCCACTAAACACCTTGTTTAAAGTCAAAAAATTATGACTAAGGCCGTGGCTTTGGTAAATTTATGTATTTGGTATATTTGGAATATTTAACCTATTTCATGGTAGAAGTACAGGAAAAAGAAGCAAATTCATCAAAAGATTACCAAACATGTCTGCTATAGGCTAACAGCAGTTAAGCAATAACCAACCAATATTCAGTGCAATATCAATAATCAAGTACACTTGCTACTGTGATTTATTTCTTCAGGATGATAACATTTTAGAAGTCAAAGACTTCTCTTGCTTTCTGTGTTGGCCAATATCTATGGCTGATTTGTATGAGCTAGCACAGCCTCTTCTTTGAATAGCAAATGAGTCAGAGTTCCTTTAAATGGACATGATCATCACATAATCATAGCCTTAAATATGAAACTAAAGTGAATGCACAGCAGAACTCCAAAAGCAATTTGTCTGCGTGTCTGCTTTCCTAGAGCACGTGCAAAGATATGAGACTGCTGACAGATCAACAGCTACGGACACAAAAAAAGATGTTTTACATCAGTTGTCTCCCAGTAATGTAAGTAAGAAGAGTTTTGTTCCTCTGATAAAACACTAGTTTTCATCTAACAAAACACAGTTCATATTCAATTATATTTCTATTTATAAAGAAAGAATGTGTATATTCATGCTCAAAGACTCAAAATTGCCAACATAGTTAGATGAATGTTATTTTGGAGCATGAAGAGAAAAGAAAGCAAGCTCAACTCAATCCTCCAAAAAGAAATCAGTAAATCTCCAAAAGGATACAACGCATTTTTTAAGCTAAAGGAAATAGTTTGTGCTGAGTAAGAACTGCAGTTCTTAGTAGTAGCCACTATTCTGCTCTTTTCCTCCCATCTCAGAAGGCAGGAAAGCTAGGTAAAATGATGAACCAGTATTCTCATTTCTAGAACCACTAGAGCCAGGATGGTGATGATATTAAATCTTGTAAGAGACCGACACGAGAAAGGTTTTTTAGATTTTCATACTTCTCCTATGAGTTTGTTATAACATTCAGCAAAGCCTGTCACAGCTTGTCAGATTATTCTCATAGCTACATCTCACAAAATATAGATCTTCTCCAGGATCCAGAGGCTAAAGTTGCTGGTTGTCTGTGGGTTTATTCAGCAATACCAAAGYTTCGTAACTAATGACTGAGGCAGTGTGTTCTCCTTTAAACCACTCCAAATGAAAGCTAAGTTTCTGCCAATTTTTTGCTTCATTTCATCAACAYTATTTGATGCTCGCAGCAAGACAGTAAGCAACTATGCCAGCTTCATGCACCAGGAACTGTGAAAATATTGTGCAATGATAACACATATATTTACTTCAAACTTTTACTTCCGCTTGTGCTTGTTATTTTTAAGGATAGTTAAAGATAAACCAGGTTGAGAGAGCAAATATGCCTACCGATGAGAGCAAAAAATAGACCTGAATATTAAAAAGAAACATCTCAAAAGGCAAGTACAGTGAGACATAAAACCAATTTGTAAGATAAAAACTTACCATTTTACCATTTACTATTGCTGTCTGATGGCATTCAATATAGCTTGAAATTCATTAATATGCTAAGTAATGTAACTATCGTGCATGTATACAAAATTAATTCTATTAATTTCTACATTAGAAAAATCTACTGAAAGAGGAGAATAATTGTAATACAGTCTTACCCATCTGTGGAAAAGGCACAGCAAAACCACTCCAAGCCTCAGAAGAATAATTATCCCACGAGACTTGCACCTCCTGGGAATGCCCATTATTGTGTTAGGAGAGCATAAAACTGACAGCTATTCAGAAAGGCCTCTAGAGCAATTGTGCCTTAGCTCTACCACTTATCTTACTGTGTCATCTGTTTAGAACATCCACCAGCATCCAACTAACTTACCAATATTATAGTTCTTTTTTACAAGTTAGCTGCAAATGTTTCTTTTATAGTGTATAATTTTAGTAGCGTATAATTTTAGTAACAGACTGAATGTTTGAAAAATGCTTATGCATCTCAAATAAAAAGCTATTCAAATCTAAATGGTTTTATAGAGTAATAATATTTAATTTTGATCTGCCTAGTAACCGCTGATTGCCCTAGCCAGATTAGGTGGAACTCCAAATGAGACAGCAGCAAAGCATTCTATTACCATTAAATATTCTCATTGCGGTAGCATTTGGAACCCCAAATCAAGTCTGGTGCTGTGTCCAACTGCTAACGTGTACAGTTTAAAAATAAAACACAGCAGTTGCCGACCTAAAAGTGTTTGTGATTGCAGCGTACGGCAACCATCCAACAGATAAAAGCGAACGGGATGGGAAAGCAAAAGGGTAACCAAAGGGCCATCCATGTCAGCGTAGTAGGTATCAGCCACAGTGCATCTTCCCCAGTCTAGCTTCAACTGAATTTAGCACAGATGATGGTCTTAAAAAACAAAAATTTAAGAGCCATGGAGCATCACGCAAACACACCAYGGACAACTTCACTTGATTTATTATTAAATTAGGAAGCACCATTAAATAAATGTTAAGAAAAACAGTGGAGATTTAGTTCCTTCTGAGAGCATGAGAAAAAATAACCTTAGTACATTTATGATATATTTTTATTGAAGTGACATAGCATGTAAGTAACAAAATATCCTGGATCAAAGTTTTTTAATAACTTATTTCTACTGACCAGTAAATTATTCAAAAGGAAACTGCAGCTCATGGGGAGAATATCCTTCCCTCCTTAATTTGCATGAGACTGTATTCTCAAAGACATGCCTWTACCCTACTGTTTAACAGCTGATTTCAGTACATAGTTTTATTTAATGCCAGTCAATTTACTTACACAGTTGCAGTGCAAAATCTAGTTCAGGGTCCCTAACTGGTAAAYATTTTCAATACAGAAATGCTTTTTTCTTTTACACATCCTGTAAAATAATTTATGGTCTTGTAAAACTGCATTTCCTTCCAGTTTCTCACTCATTTAGGTCCAAAAATCAGTCCCCACTGGAGTGAGCAGGCCAGATTTGAAAGCAGTCACCTATATCTGATGAGGCAACACAAGGCACACTATTAGTGCCATCAGCCAGTGAAATTCAGGAGAATGCTGAATTTTTGTCACAGACAATTTATGGTGACATAACAGTTGGCTAAAAGGAGATTTGAAATGTGAACTTCCATCTAGAGACTGGTCATGTGTAAAAGCACTGATGAAATATCAAAAGTGAGTTGGTGCTTCATGATCATTAGTTGCAAATCACGCCATCTCAAGAAACATATTATAGGCGCCTTTAATAGAGTAACAAAGATTTATATGAATGCTAATCTCCAAATACTCACTTGAAAATACTCCAATGGTTTTATAACAATGGAAAAGATGAGTGATTAAGTGCCAAAGTGGTTTGTTTGATGCCAGCTCTGAAGAAAGCCTTTGCAGCCTTTATAATTTCTCTTAGACAGACTCAATTTTAAGTGGCATTTCTTCAAAATACAGGTATCCTTTTACACCAGTTTTGACTGATTTCAGAGCTGTGCTCTGACTACTGCTGCAGCTGTACAGAAGTATTAGCCCTAGCAGGCATACTACTTTTTAACCTAGACCAGTGCACTACATCCCTGCACCACTGATCTGCATCTGAAGCACTGTCTTCATTTTCTRTCCAATAGCTTACAAATACTCACATGGTTTATTTAAAAGATGCTGCAAAATATGTATTAGCTTTATATTTATCAGAAAATTAATGTAAGTAGGAATAAAGTAGCATAACCAGTCCTACAGCGACAGCTCCTAGGAGGTAGAAAATGAATGCAACCTACAGCCAAGTGAATCTCAGTCATACTAGAACTTGGTAAAAATTTCAGTATCAAAGTGCCAAACTTTGGCTGATAAAATTGTCATTGCTCCATTGATTTCAGTAGGGTGGGTGTGATTTATTATGGTCAAAGAGTTGTCCAGAATTATATATAAGCATCTCAAGCTCAGAAACACTTAGTCCCAATAGTTATAGGGTTAATACAGCAGATGGTTCTCACATTCCTCTCAGTAATCTTAGTATCAAAAACTGGAATGTACTCTATTTCACATTAAAGTAACAAGTGCTCACATTTAACAATTTTAATAATTTTATTCATGCACTATATAATAGCAACCAGAGCCTGACACTCACTGATCTGTCCCTGACAGTCCAGAACTCCTGCCTTCCGAAAGGCATTTGATTTTTGTATCCATGCCCAGATCTGTAGAAGTATTCACCTATGTCGGAATTTACATGAACCACTGAAGTGATAAAGATTAAAATGACCTACAGAACTACAGAAGTACATTCCTGAGCTTCTCAAACCATGCATTGGATGATCCAGGTTCAGCTGATCACTGAAATATCTAGCCTGGTAAGAAATGAAAACCCATTAAACCTCTTAAAAATGCCAAGCTAAAAAACTACCAAAATCTCAGACTAGAAATAGTGTCAAGTTCTTTAAAATTCAAAAGCTCTGACCAAAGACCACCTTTAAAGAATCAGATTTTAAAATGGATCAGTGGATACATTTAAGCTGAAAAGGTTCAGCAGGAATCTTCTCAATATGCTCAGATATATTTACCTGCACATATAGATGTGCCTATCTGCCTTATCTACCCTATATATTCATTAGAATGTATATTTTATTTTTGAAAGCATGGCCTGTCCATGCCACCTCACACATTCATTGCTATTGATATTTTGATCTTTTAGTGGATTTTTGACGAAAGCATATACAGAATAATCAGTACGTTTTCTTCCTTCTTTTTTGCTTCCTGACTTCCAAAATAAACTTTGAGTTTTTATCAATTTTATATTTGTAGTTTCACATGTCCAGCTAGACAACAGAACAACAACGACACAACCCAGAAACATATTAGGAATGCTGATATTTAGGAATGAAAAGGGATGCCTGTGCAATTACAGGATAATACAGAGACTTCAGATACTGAGTTTAATTTCTAACTCTTCCATTCGCTCCATGTTACCTTGAGGCAGAAATATAATCTTTTTTATCTTTTTATCTAACTCTTCATGTTTATAACAGAGAGAAAAACAACACAACCCTTCTTCTAGTCTCTCGGAGGCAGAAAGCTTTTTTGAGGAYTGAACTACCTTGCACCAAACTTATGTGCAGCAACAGAATCCCAGTTTTGGATCCGACCTTTAGCCAATAGGATAAAACGAACAACAAATACTGCGGCTACTACGAATAATAGAGCACATTGCAAAAACAAGCCACCTTGTACACTGGAACGAAGCAGGGGTAGGGTAGAAAGAGAAGGGAGAGAGAAGTAAACAAATCCAACGTTCAGTGCAAAGTTCAGCGGAATAAATACTTCTTGTCTGACAAAAGTAACACCGTGGGGCTGTAGGGCCCCAGCCGAGGCACAGAAATCAGTTTAGTTGTTGAGAGCTTCCTTCAGGAGTGATATGAGGAAGGAAACTGCTATTGCATTATGTGTTGAAATGCGTCTCAGGGGCTTTCCTTGAACATTYGCGGACTGAGAGCTCTGTAGCAGGCAGGGGCACCAGCAGCATGGAGGCACGCTTCCAGCTGACGTCTCCCAGCCGCACAGGTGGGACTTTCCCCACTGATTTTAGCCAGCAGCCTCTCCTATTCCATGGCAGTGGCAGCAAGAAATTGTAGGGATGTGGAAGCAGASGGAAATCAAGAAAGAGCTTGGGTGGTTGTGCTTGAACCTGGCTGTACATTCAAAAAATGATGGCTCCATACCCCTGGCTCAAAGCACCAAAGGAGGGATAGCAGRAGAGAAAGGAAGAAAATAGCCCACCTTGACTCCCTGTCCTAGCTGTGGTCCATGTCAGAGCAGCCTCTCCTCTGTGTGAGCCAGCAGTGCGACAGCAGGACTATACATAAGAATTTGCTGGATCACATCTATGCCTACCAGCTACCCTCTAACTAAAGACTTYGATGTGGTTGCTGATCTCTTGCACCACCTGTTCTGTTTAACGGTGTGACTGGGCCTCAGTGGACACCACAGCATTTCAGCTCATTCCGTAAGTGCTTCTGTAGGCTGGATTATTCCCATTTCACCACCTGCTTCTGAGGGCCTTAAATTCTGACCACTGAGGTGAGTATTTTCAGCCAGCATCTTCACTACATTAAATGCTTATTATCACTCCCAGAACTCTTTTCATTAACTAAACATTTCTCTACACTCTTTTAAGCTGAAACCACCACTTCTACTTAATGGAATAGCAATTAACTTGAAATACTTGGCTTTTTACTGCAATGCATCACTCTTTCAAAGTCTGATATGCTAATAAAAATTGTATGCTAACATAATGTATAAAATATCATCTCTGATTTTGAACTAAACCAAGATTTATTGGCTCCAGCAGTGCAATACTGATCTGGCCAATGAATATTAATGTATTAACTTAGGTAGCACAGTCTTACGCCATCAGGGAACTAAATCAGAGTGGAACAGTACATACAACATTATGCATGAGAAAGTCTCAGTATTCTATTTCAACAGGATTTTAGTTTTACTTAAATCTGAACGTAGTTCTAGATTGAAAGAAAACTTGATKTTTTTTTTCTGTCTGGCAGCTCTCCACCTTCATAACAAATTTGCTTCAGCCACCAGTAAAGAGATTAACTGGAAATGCCACAAACAAAAATCCCAAGTTCTTTTATTTCTTCTAATGCATCATTACCAATTTCATGATGCTAGCAGAACAAATTATGTTCTTGGTCATATCCCTACAACCCACCTCTCTCCTGATTATGCTACTAATACTTATCCAGCTCCTCAGAAAAATGCAAATCTGTACACTTATGTCTGTAGGGATAGTGGTACAAAATCATTGCAGCAAAAATACTCCTTTACCTCAATGATGCTTAAACTCCAAAGCCTTGCACTGGTGTGGATAAACATAAATTAACAGTAATGTTTAAATGTTAAACTGCTGTTGAGAAACCTCCACCCAAAATTTAGCCAGCAAATAGTCTTGCTAGGCTCCATACAGTGCTACATCCATCTCTTTCATCTGAAAAAGGAAGTTGATGCAATGCAAGATGACATGAGAAAGTGATGATTGATTTAGCTCCTCATGAATAACTGAGTATTGACTAAATCCATGAAAGAACAGATAAGTATAGGAAGTAACTGAAGTATTGAGATGAAATCCCCTGCCTCCCCCCCCCCAAAAAAAAAAAATCCAAGCATGAGGGAACAGAAAAAAGAAGAAAAAAAACCCAGTATGAAACAAAATCTCAACTTGCTACACAGTTCAGGTATCACTTCACAATTTCAAGTAGTTCTGTTTTCTTTTTCCAAGTTGGAAAAGGCCATTCCTACCTTACCCTTTTTAAAAAAGTTATTGTTATATATCCAGTTTTAGCTCCATTTATTATTCATTCACAGATTTGGCATTTCATCCTGCAAACAACCTGTTCTTGAAATTTTTTGGAAATGTCTCTTGTGACCTTTGGGATGTTTTCTTAAAAGAGGTATAATTCTGAAATACAGTTCAGATTAGCAGCAGACCCTACACACTGATGTCACACTGGGTAAACYGAATTAAGGTCAAGGCCAACTGTTCTTTTGTTATATTCTGGTAGTGAAAACTAACCCAAGAATAAGTCATAGCAGCTTGAATAAGAAATAGAGTTAATGAAATAGTTGATACTTGTCCTGTCACTAATGCATTATGAAACTAAGAGATATGTCAAGAGTTTGATTTGAAAAAGCTTTCATATTTATTGATTCTATTGAAACTCTTTGTTACTAATAAAATGACTAGAACCACAAACACTTGAATTAAATATATATAAGTAAAAGTTAGAAGTATCAYGTGCAAAAAGTTGTAAGAAATAAAAGTGAGCAGAAGAGGAAGACCAAATACCTGTCTAATCCTGACATGCTACTTCCAACAGCGGCCAGCAGCATGTGGTCAGGGAGAGAGTTTAGGAGCAGGGCCACTGACCTGAAGGAGGTTCCTCCCCACATTACAGCACAAAAGCTGCATCGTAACCTGCTCTCTATAGGCTGCTTAGGACATAAACATAAATCAGTATATAATCAGACATAAACATAAATCAGTATCCACACTGAATAAGCAAATGAAAAGTACAWGTGTGCATTACTTTCTCATCAGATTTAATCAGCTGCCATTATTTGGTCTCTAAAGTAAAACATAAACCAACTGCAGAGAGGTTSACTTCCTGTAGTTCCATATATGCCACTGTAACTCCTCTGAAATCAAGATCAGACTGTGGTAAAACTGGCCAAGTATTACGGTGAACCAAGCCAATTCCTTCAAACAACACAACCATTTACACTAGCATCTTACTGTAATACATATTTGTAATAGAGCACCTAGTGAGATAAATCAGTCATATTGTAAATAGCCATCAGGGATATGGAAAGTAAGTTTCTCATGAGCTGCTTCATGTGTACAAAAGCAGGTGACTGAAGTGATATATCTTCATCTGGTACTCCTCTGCCCTTTAGGGAGGGAGAGAGGATCTTCATACTCCTGTGTCCTTTAATGAACACCTAACYTGCAGATGTGCTTCCTCTGCAAACAGCACTTTCCTCAGTTAAAAAGGCCACAGAGGAGGAGTATAAAAGCATTGCTCGGTCACTATGGATTAACATCAGGAAGGTCAAAGCCCAGCTACAGGCAAATTAACCAGACCTGTAAAGGGTAACAAGAATGGATTCTAAGGTGTGCTAGTGGCAGAAGGAAGTTTAGGGAAAATGTGGGTCCACCAACGCACTCACAGACAGGCAATATAGAAAAGGCTGCCTCTACACCTCGGCATGTACTGCTAACTTTTGGGAAGGAGATGGGCAGTTGACAGTGGGGAAGCAASACGTTAGGATTTGTCAGAAAAGCTGAATATACTTATTCAAAGACCTGGGGCTGAACGGGATATATCCAAGCATGCTGACAGAGTCAGCTGATGCGACTGCGTGGCCATGATCTATGGCACATGATCACAGTAGGTCCCCAAAAACCGAAAGAACACGAATATTGAACTGAGTTTAAGAAAGGCAAAAAGGATGCTGAGAAGAAGAATCAGCCAGTCAGCCTCACCTCAAGCCCTGGAAAGATCTCAGAATATGTCTCTTGGAATCCACTCCCAGACACATAGGGGACAAGAAAGCCATCGGGAACAGGCAACACAGATTCATCACAAGCAGACCACACTTGAATGAGCTGATTTCAATGGCAACATGACCTGCTATGTAGATGAAGAGAGAGAGATGGATGCAATATACCTTGACTTATTAAGACTTTTGAGGTTGTGTCCCACCACACATGCATCTGAAAGCTGAAGAAGTATGTGCTAGAAAAGTAGGCAGGTTGAAAATTGGCTGGACTGTCAGTAAGGTAATAATCCATGGCTTAACAACTGAGCAAAGTACCCCCAAATCAGTAGTGGATGATATGGTTCAATATCTTTATCAACTGCCTGAATGATACGACAGAGCCCTCAGYAAATTTGCGGACAATATTAAATGGCCTTTCAGCATCTTAATCTCTCCTGCAGATATAGTTCAGAGGGGCCTTGGTAAACTTGAGGTTTGAGCCAAAATAARCCTACTGAAGTTCAATATGAAGTTCTGCACCTGGCACAAAATAATACCATGCATCACTATACACTGGGAATCGACAGACTGAGTACCAACCTTGCTTAAAGGACTGTAGGGTCACGGTAGATTCCAAACTGAATATGAGCCAAGAATATGCTTTCCTCCCAGATAATACAAATGCCATATAGAGGGGAAATGACCTACAATGAGAGGTTAAGATTGCAGGGAGTTAGTTTGGCRAAGAGGAAGCCAAGAGGCAATCCAGTAATAGCCTACGGAAAGATGACAGAGCCAAATTCTTTTGTGCTTGCAAAAAAGAGATGGCTAATACATTTCCAAAATTGAGATACTATTGCCCAAGTTATTTTCTCCCAAATGAATTAAGGAATGTTGATAGAGAACTCATATGATCAATAATATGTGGATGAATAACACATACATGAAACTCATTTCAGAGAAGTGCAAAATTTGTCCCTCGTTTTTATTTATATGAAATACGCGAAGGAAAATTAATTTTCAAAACACAAACTGAATGTTTGCTACATATTTTGCTGCTGCTACACAGGCAAAGTTCCTATTGACATTAACAGCATTGAAATGGCTCAACAGTGAGGAAATATTGTACAATCTTTCTCTACCAAAGAAATTTAATCTTAAAATCTTGAGTAATAAATGTAAAGAAAAGCCCAAATAAGTCCCTGCAACTCTCCCACTATCTGTCTTTTATAAATTGGAAGCTGTCTGTTGTATAGCTCTGCTCAGAGTGTATCTTTAGAACTGTACTTATTTCAGCTAAGCATACTTTCAAACATTTTGAAACAAAGGTAGGAAATGGCAACAGAACTGTAAATAATGAAAATGATTTCTTTTAACACAGAGACAGGAAATCACTGTTTTAGATTCTAAATCCTGAGTTTAATAAGTTTCCTTTATGAAGAACAGTTGAGAGACAGTGACTCAGCTCATTCAAAGACATCTGAATATATTACACAAGCGTTCAGTGAAAAATGAAGACCTACTTAACTACAAAACCCAGCAAACTGACATTTAAACTCCAGCCTTATGTGATTAACTCAGGCATACAATAACAATATACTCTTCCTTAAATTTATGGCCTGCAATAGCACAGCTGAGAAGTTGCAGTCTAAAGATTCAGTTCTTAATGTAATTTATTTGTTTTCTGCCTATACCACATGGATCCTGAGGGTCAGACTTTCCAAAAAGGAAGGCAGACCTCTCCATCAAAAGACAAACATTCCTGTGCTACTACTATACAGAGACATCTTCTACATGCTTGAGCCGTGTTAACATCACTTTAAAATTCAGTGCCTACCGACTTGGAACCTCTCTGCTGAGCACCAACACCAGTTATGTACAACATACTTTAGCTGGCAAGAAGACTCCTTTTACCAAATGTATTATAAACAGAGAGTTTAAGCAGCTGAACAGTTACTAAATCATGCAAGAATTAGAGCTGCTAACATCACTGTATGTYCCAGACAATCTTAAAATTCATAAATCACATTAAATAGTTGGTAATCCTCATTCCTGTTTGAATGCCTGCTTACATCCTTTAAACAACAGAGATTTTGTCTTCCTGCTGTAGGTCTTTTTGGGGAGACCTGATCAGCTGAGATTAATRGTTAGAGATGCCACCACATAAAGCTCAGTACTGACAACAAACATTTAGATTCAGGAGCACACACTTGCTAAGTCATGGCTTGCTAAGCTTYTTCTTGCTCGATAAAAGACTTCTAATCCTTCCTAAGGACTTCTGTGAAGGAAGCAGGAAAGATTCACATTCAACTTTGGATGGAAAAAAAAATTCTTTGATTCAATTTGCTCATCCTCATTAATGACTCAATCAGTAGGATCTACCACTTTGCTGGGGTTTATTCTGGTTTTGTATTACTGTAATCATGAGTAAGAGAACAATAACATAGAAAGCTAGGTATCAGAGCTTATGGAAGACACTGAGACTCTCAGAGCAATGTTTGTCTTGTCTAACTTCTGTCTYATCTAACTTTCTTAGGACTTGGATGAAGACTTTCCCTCTTAAGAGTATTTCTCATCTGAGTTTCAATTTCAGGTCTTTCTGTATGAACACACACAAGCTCTAGCCATCTTCCTACAATTTCCAATTGGAGAAAGAATGAAGATCTACATTCTTCAGTGCCACAAGGTTAGACAGGGAAAGTCAAAAAGGGTGATGCTGAATGACCATTAACAATGATGTTTTTGATAGCAGAACATGTTCTTCCTCAAACGAGCTGAATTTTGACAATACTAATGTTTTATTTTGTCTTCCTGTGTGATACTCATTTAGGGAAGAAATGTTCTTTGGCCAATGCTTTTGAAAATCTTGACTCCCTCATAAAGATGGCTCTAAAGAATAGTGGCTGCCCATCATATAACAGCGTTACCAAACACAGCCCCTTTCAGCATGTGTATACTAATAAATATTGCTGTTCCACACACAAAAGTGTTCTGAGATGATGTTTAAAGGACCAGCAAAAATTATTGTTACATTGAAATAAATGTGTCTAATTCTCACCAGAAGCTTAAGTACTGACATCCTTAAGAACTGTTCAGCAGTTAAATAGGCATGTTAACTGTTCAGCATGTTAAATACGCATTTTAAATGTACTTAAAGGCCTTACTAGTCTGTTAATGGCTATATTAGTGTCTTTAACCAAAGYGATCTGAGCACTCTATTATGATTTTCACAGGACAAAAGGCCTGAGACTAATGGTACATATTGATGTACTATGTAGCACATCATTATTTTTACTGATGTTTGACTAAAATTTACTGTTCTGAGAAGCATTCAGTCTTGATTGGAAGAAATAAGRGATAGAGACTATACCAGTTCCATTGCTAACTCATTCTAATGGTCAACTCTCCTCACTTTAAAATGAGTATGTTATTTCTGCTTTGACTTTACCTGATTTCCAATTTCCACTGAATTAAATGGGCACTCCCTCTTTCCTCTCTGTGGAGGAATTTATGCCCTGTAATCAAGCTCTCTCTCCAGCTCCTTTTCGATAAAATAAGCGAAACAAGTGCTTTATGTATCTTTATTCAGCATCTTGTAACTCTGGTGTCTGTTTCGTTCGTTCTTACAACTTCCTTTTCAAATGAACGGTACTCTAGTATCAGTTTCACCAATGCTGCTCACACTGTAAAATCATCAGTCTGCTCTGATCATTGCCGTCTTGTTTACTTGATCACAGAGCTTATGAGCTCATTTGTGAAAGCCTCTCTCAAGCTGCTTTTTGACTATGACCCTTCAAAAAATATCAGCCGCTGCCTTCTGAGATATTGTACCCCATTCTGACACAAGCAGAAAACCCCCTTTAAAGAAGAAACTACTTTATTTTTTTTTGAATCAACCCAGCTTATGTGAACATATTGTTCCATACACGTGTGGTCCTCATTATTTACATCCACTAAAAATACCAGCAGAAATTTTGTACTTCAAGATTATTGACCAAACAGCAATAACSCTAGTTTAATCTTAATTCCTCAAAAATAAGAACTCTGTGGTAAATGTCACATTACTCTACAATCCTATCAAGACAATCACTCTATCATCTGTGATATATCGAAATCACAGTGAAAAAAATGTACAGAATTCAAAATCAGCAAAGAAGCAAAACCAGAGCTGATGCTCCATCTCATTCTAGCTCTTTTCATTGCTCTGACTATTTGAAAAGTCACAAAAAAGGCAGAGCTGATCAATACTCTCAGCCACCAAGTGACTTAACCACCATAGAGCATAAAGCAAAACAAAGGAGAAACAGAAGCGCAACTGTACCACACCAAAACAACAACAAATACTCCTAACAATTTTTGGCCATACCTTTAATTATGCATTTACTGTGAAACAATACTGCAGCTAAAAACACACTGTTTTAGAAGACTGTCCAGTTTCATCTTAGTACTCTGGGTCACCTTGCAAATTAGCATTTTGCAAATTCTCGTGGTCACAAAACCACAACAGAGCACCACTCTCATTGTTAAACATTAATGTACTAAAAGAACTTTCCTATTCCTTTATGCAAGAAGAGTTACAAAAGAAGTGAGAAATGGCCAGCTACAAATAATATAATTGATAGAATGGATAGCTTGTTAGTTCCTTTTTAAGTTAGTTACTGTTAACTGAAAGTTCGTCAAAGGTCCTTCTGCATCTTAAGGAAGGACTTAGAGATTTTAACTAGCCACTACAATTCTACAGTTTAATAGATTAAAAAATGGCTTCAAGTTGCAGAATTTTCATCTGAATGGAGACCCTGGCCATCTCAATACTTCTTCCTGTGAAATAGCATCTCAAGGTTTACCAGCTGCATTCTCAAGAACAATGATGAAAACTCATGATATGTGAAAGAGGGCAAGACCCCAGTACGGATTTAACAGTTTGGCTGGTTAAATTTTGCAGTAGTGCCTGCAACCTCCTGCCCAGCTGGCAGTTGAAGGACCATGGGAGGTGGGTGCAAGTGTTAGGTGGAGAGAGCACAGGAGACTGCTGTGAAGCAAACAAGCACGATGAACATGGGAACTGCAGCTGCAGATATCGCGGTAAAGCACATGCTAAGGAGGTGAGGTCATGCAGTGTGGGATGTATGCTACAAACCCATCAGAAACTACGTTTTATTTCAGCTCTGCTCATGGAACAACCCGTTCTTGATCATGGTGATTGCCCAATCAAGGAAGTAATATATTCCTCTCTCATGCCAGCCTTGTTACTCATTGTTAGAAATTGCCAGGTTCCTCATTTATTTATTTATGTATGGGCAATGAAGATACGGTAAATACTTTTAAATTTAAATGGCATTCCATATACTCTTTATCATACTGCTGACTATGAAGAGTGAGTGTCTCTTATCACTCTCAGATGCGAAGTCAACACCCTATGACAGAACGGCCTATCTGAATCAGATACTAACAACATTAAGAGCTAATTAAAACTTGGAACCATATAAAAAGAAAAGTAACGTGCAAATCTTTCAACAAAAATGTTGTGTTATAAAGAATGAATGTTTCCTTTGTAAAACACATGTAAATACTTCTGTTCAAATACTGAGTATTAAAAATGAGGCCTTTTTTTTCCTCCAAGTTCTGTCTTCATATCAGCATCAGCACAATAATAACCCTCCACACTTCTGAAATACTGATGACTTAGCATTGCAAATTCGAGGTTAGTTGGCACTTTGGCCATATTTTCAAAAGAGTAGATTCTGAGTACTATTTTTTGCAATTTTAGAAGTCTCCCACTAGCTGCTGTCAGAATATCAAGCATTTCTATCAATCTTTTTCTCAAGCTACCCACCTAAAATGAGGATATATAAGTTATCACTGAAGTCACTACTCAAATTTTTTTGTGAAGTGAAAATCTCCATTTACATATAGTTCTTTGCATTGAAGTTCTTTATTGCATGCTGATGTCCCTAAAACTTCAATTGCTTAATTATTCTGAGTACACATGCAACAGAATCACTGCAGACTCACTAAATGCCTCATTTTGGATGCTCCACACTATAAAATTACAGTCAATTAGACTCTTCAAAGCATATTTGTCTTTGATTCTTTTTCAACTTTACATTTTAGTTACTTTGAAATAGTGGAGATGGTTACAGATAAGGTAACAACATTTTCTTACACCATCAATGAACATTTTGTCTACAACCCTAACAACATTCTCATAAATGTGATTACCATATACAGTTAAAAGAACTTGAATGGCTGTGTTACGTACAGGCTAATATTATGATKTTGCAGACTGAAAACAAAGAGCAGCTTCAAACAACCACATTGCCAGAGGAAAAAAGGCAGAGGGAGGCTCCTCTTAGACCTCAGAAGCTTTGAAGCTACTGGCATTACAGGCAGGTCTAGACTAGCATCAAGCCCATAAAGTAAACAAAGCCCATGTAGGTAAAATTTGGGACTATTAGCCTTTACAGTGCCTCTTAGAACAATTATTTTATTGTTGATACGCTTCACTGTTTTCAGAATCAAGCTTCCTATTAAAAAATCCTCATGTGTAGTATAAAGGAAAAACATATGAAGCATTACATAAAGAAAAGCAACTATAGTGCTGGGTTGGTTATTTCACAATACTTTACACTTCTGATCTCTCTCAGTCATATAATCATGTCTTGCTTCCTTGTAATAGACATTAGAGAGTAAATTATAGACTTAAAGGTAAATAACAATTGCACAGGAGCAYGGAGCTAAAAGTCAATCCTCTATTATAGAAAGTGTTCCTCCTCATGGCATAAAAAGTAGGGCCGCAAATAAAAACTTCACTGCTGGTACTTCAGTAACACCATCTGAAGAGGTAAATCAGAATTTGCATGACTCAGTTTTACTAAGTTATTATAATATAGATTATCTGGATTTTAAATGAGAGTGAGACATTCATTCATTTTCTAATGTTGAGTAAAGAAAATACTTAATAGCAACTGGAAATTTGTTATGATGTGTAAGAGATACCTGATAGTTATACTGTTACAGCTTGATACCCCAAAATAGTACGCATGACCATCCCTGAACATAGGATGAGGCCAGGCCCAGTTGTTTTCATTTGGGTTACTGAATCTGGAATGCTCAAACTAAAAGCAGTGTTGTCCAGAGGTGCATAAATACTGATTTCTTACCACCCAATTTTTAATCATAGCAGTATACAGTGACGTATCTTTCTAGCAACACCTGTAGGAGAGAATATACATGATACATACGATGATTTCTGAACTCTTATTAAAAGAATTCTAGACTGCCATTTTAAGCCTGTATTAATAGCCCATCCCTGCTGAAAATTCTGTTAATATTGAAGTTGATTATACCAGTCTCATTACTTAAGGCATTTATCTAAACTTATGGAAAAATACATTAAAAAAAATCACTTTCCACAACATGCAAATTTGCACTACTATATAAAATATTCAGGTCTTAATTCATCAAAAAAAAAAAAGAAGAAGAAGAAGACTCTTTAATACACCCACTTCTAACAGGTCCTGAAATACAGCTAATCTTCAGAAAAGATCTTTCTAGTTTAAAATGTAAAACTCCTTGTCTCTTAAATCCTGTTCCGTGCCTTCAATCATTTACCAGTGTCACCTACCAGCCTATCATTTAAATTCAAAAAGCTAAAGGCGATTTGTTTCTTCCCTTTCCCCTGATCAAGTAGTGTTTATACACTGCTACGTCCTTCATAACTTCTACAGGATCATCTTCTTTTCAAAAGAAGACACAGACTGTTGTTCACCTCCCACCAGCTCCTATTTCTGTTACGGATCTATTTAACAACTACATAGCTTTACCTGGACCATATATAGTATGGCTGCTATAGCATCAAAATTTCTGGCATGCCCTAGGGTTTTCCAGTGCTCTAACAACATCAAGGCAAGCCATTATAACAACTTACATTGGCTTTTCATCTTCTAGCAGCATTTACAAATTGCAGTTGGATGCTGGAAAAGGTAAATATTMCCAGAAATCACTGTATTTTTGTTATACACCAAGATATCCAAAAACATCTAGCCAAAATAGTATTTTTCACACAACTGTATCTTCCAGAAATAATGACAAGCCCAAAACCCAAACACAAATCATGCAGAGTAGACAGCTTGCCTGTACCAGGAGGTCTTCTCCATGCTCGTTCTAATCCTGAGTATATCAGTGATGATTGCAGCTTTGCAGCTTTCCATGGACTTAGCACTTTCTGTCAGGGAAGATCCTGTTCAACATTTTACATCTTTTGTTTGCAATGAGATCTGTGCAGAAAGGTCCTGATGTGCATTTCCTGCATTCACAAAATGCCATCTAGAATCCACTGCAGCTCATGGAGTACGTGGAATACAGGAACCATTTCTAAAGAGCATCATAACAAGCAAAAATCATCTTTTCTATGGGGAAATGATACAGAGAGCTTGGGCCTATGAGCAAAAATCTCAATGCATTCTTTGGTTTCAGCCTTATTCTTGAAAAGCCTGCAACTCTTGGTAAATAATCTCTTTCCTCAGTAAAAGGATTATGACTACCTGAAGCCATATTGTACAGTGCACACCCAGGTGATTTTGCTGAGCAGAGAGCAAAAGGAAGAAAGAAATCTCYTAGATTTAAACTAACATAGCCTTTAAATGATCACAGGTCTGATGTTCACTTCTGCCAACAAAGTATTCTGTATTATACAGGACATAGGCCAAGTATGAATAAGGCTTTTTGAAGTGGTAAATGCCTGTTTGTGCAGCACTTATCTCATGAGGTTCCCAATCTCAGCTTGAACATTATGGGCAGTATGGCAATAAAAATGAGAAATGACAATAAAACACATGACTAAGTCAAAATAYTTCCTTGGCCAGGAAAGACATGTGCATGTTAAAATGTTTTTAAGCAAAGCCAAAATACTCTACATTCAAAGCTCTGTTTTTTCTGTGAAACATTTAATCATTACCTGTTTAACAAAACAGGATGCAAACAAAGTTTACAGTATAAGAGGAGTGAAAATATGTGGGGCTGAACACGATCACTTCCTGTCAGTCTTCACCAGWTACTTTTATGATCCTAAGCTAAGCAAGAATCACAAGGAGGAAATGCTAGTAAGAGTTCTACCACTTAGAATTCAAAGCAAGCATCTGATGATAAAAAACAAAACCAACACATTCTTGGATAGACATATTTTGTAAGTTGCTCTCAATATTATTAAAAATTTAAGTTATCTACTGTCCGAGATTTCTAGCTCTCTATGCCTTCTATATTCGTTGAAGTCTTTCTAAGAATTATGGACTTGGAACATTTTATTCCTCTAGAGGGCAAAAAGACTGTGACCTGATAATTAGATTTCAATAAACTGGACATGTTTCTGAAGAGTCTTTTCATTACAGAGCCTTTCCCTTTTGAAGTTTAATCTATAAATTTGCATTGTACAATTATTACTACATATACTGTTACTACTATTACACATTCTCCTACAAACAAGTAGGAGGCCTCTAAAKGGGAGATACAGCCTAATCCATGTTTCAAATTTGTTTTAAAAACTTTATTTTTTTAATCAAGCAAACAAGATGCAGAAAAGCAAATGTACMAGGAAGATGTCAAGGTATATTATGCAATTCTTCTCTAGAATAACGTGYTGTTTTCTTCCTTTATTGTCAGATTCATCCATGTTATAAGAAATTTTATAGCTTAACTGAAACACCAGCATTTTGTCATCAATASTCTTGCAAAACAAAGATGACTAATATACCAAAGACACAGTTTCCTTGCCATTTTTTTTCCACTTCAGATAAGTGCTACTTTTAAAAATTGCCACTGAATTCTACCACTGTTTGTGTGGGTCAACACACCGAAGAAAACTGCAGTGATATGTCAACATCCAAGCACATATTYTGACTCATAGCTGGTACCACTGTAATATTACTACTTCAGGCACAATCCTTACGTGTATGTGATTATCTGTATAAGGTGACTTCAGGTTTTTGTACATTTTAAATACACACAATCCAATGCTGCAACACTTGCTCATGTGAACAGTCCTATTAATTGGACTGCAGATTACAAACACCATTTCCCATTTCTCATTAAGATGAGAAAAGTTCTTGTCTCATCTTAATGGACTTCCAGCTAATGGCCTATGAGCTCTATCCCATATTACAGAGTACTCACCTTTATTCATTAACTTTTATTACTTACGAGAGCATGGCTATTTTGTGAGTACCTCTTGCAGTGTATTCCCTAAAAAATCAGTTAAAACACTTGTAGATTTTAGGGAAAGCTAAAAGGCAGGAAAAAAAAACAATCAAACAAAACAAACAACAAAAAAAAGCCAGCATGGGATTGGGATGCTTTGAAAACGCATACAAGGTTTCTACCACTATAATGGCAGCCTATCTTAATTTCAGTTACTCCTTTTCCTTGCTATTCAAATGTTCAAAATTTTTCTTCCTGCCCTGCTTTGCCTCTCTATATTGTCTCAATTGTTTTTTTATTCTACTAGTAGTTACACCCATTCACAAGTACTTTTTTCATTTTCCTAATCTTCTAATTCTGTTTGTTCATCCATTACTCATTCTTCCACACCTCTGGTTCCGTATCAGCTTCTCCCGTCAACTTTCCTTAAGGCTGGTGAATACATTGCCTCAGTGCTGCTGCTGGAAAGAAGTTACTCCAGGTGGGAAGAACGAGAAACTAATGGGAAAAATTACCTAAGTTCAAGCACTCCGAGAACTACTGTGCTTCTTAAGATCCAAATACTGCAAAGCAAAGTGCAGAAGTCCCTTATTTACATAAACAGCAGGAAGGATGACTACTATGTATGAACACTAACATGTACAGGATCTATCCATGGACTGAAATAACCTACAATACTGCTTAACAACCAAAATCATAGTCAGAAGTATAAAAATCATCTTGGACATGAAGACAGACTTCATAAAATGTAGTAAACTCCACTTGGAAAGTGGGCCATATACAGTTACGTAACTTTTCTGCCTCATCAGTATTTCTTCTGCTCAAATATAATTACATTCTACACTCCAAATTTTGGCTCGTGTATCTGCATATGCTTTGCACTTCAAAGGCTGACTTACATATTAGCATGACCTAGTTCCTATTGTATAAGTAAGAAAGAATAGGAATCACATTGATCTAGCTGCACTTGATTTCCACTTGCTGTACTGGGAATTCTTCAGATTCTAGCTCCCATGTTTTTCAGTTTGGTAAATTCAGTTTGGTATAGCCAATTTTGGAGTACGTGATTTTACAGGAAAACAAACTTTACATTAATAAAAGTAGATAATAATTTTGTTAGGGAAGTTGCAAATGTTATCAGCTTCAATTGTAGTTAAAAGTGGATGTCAAAACAAATAAACTAAAGACACTGTTAAATATAATGATTAAAGAGAAGACAGCGTTTGCTCTGATTATTTTCAATTACTTGGGAAAAAAACTTCACAGATATGGGATTTTATCTACAAAGAAAGAGTTCAGTTTTGACATAGTTGATTTTACTGACACATTTGAAAAATTATTAGAAGTTTTACTTCATTAGAAAGAACTTTTGCAAGCATAATAAAACTGTTAAAGTAGAATCTACGCTGCAAAGGTCAGGTAAAGTGCATATACAGGCTTGCTCAGCTCTAACAAGTGGCACAAAGGCCAAATTTCAGGTGAATATTATGGCCAGAAAAGACTTATCTACCTGAGAAGTTGCAGAATCAGACCTACTAAAATGTCCTTTTGACAAAATATTGCAATGATTTTTTCAATATTTTTCTGCAGCATCTGTTCAGTCCATAGCTACTCCTTCCCTTCCCTAGGTAAGGAATTCTTCCTTTGAGAAATAAAATTTGTGATTTTTCTGAAAGAATATGTTCTAAAGGCTTTCTAAGGACCTCACTACTTCCAGATGTTGACCAAACTAGTTCTTTAAAAGGGAGATTCATCACTCTCCTGCAGGACGATCAGAACACCTCATGCTGGCAAGTAAGGTAGAAAAGCAAACAGGAATGTTTTTTTCCTAGATGACAGGATTTTTTGTTTGKTTGGTTGGTTTTTTGTGTCTCTGACATGTAGTTACCTTTATTTAAGGAACCTTTCCACAACCTGTCTTCCCTCCACTGAACTCAGGGCCTAGTCTAGGAGTGCTGTCAACATATTTAAAGCCTTCTTGAATTGATCTAGCCACACTGGATTTCCACTCTCTATATTGGGAATTTTTCAGATTCTAACTTCCAGGGAAACTAATTAGAAATTATCAGTATAAGCAATTCTTGAGTATACACTAATGATAAAGTGCTTTATTAATACAAGTAGAAACTAATCTAGTTAGGGAAGTTACAAAGGTACCAAGAAGGCCTTTTCCCCTCTGTAGCCATGACCTTTCGTGACAACTACATTTCCAGTGAACTCAAACAAAAAAGGAAGCTCTGGACTGTGAGATGTGGAACATCCGGCTTTACTCCTGCAAGAAACAGGAATGGCCATTAACCTAACTGCTTTATAAATTGTGTGAAAAACTCRTTTCCTGTATAGAGGAAAGCCTTTACATAGCTCTTCTTCAAGAGACAAACCACAGCCAGCTATTTGCATGCAGAAATACTCCCCTATGAAAATTTAAGTTATTCCTCCTCCTGGCTAAGACTGAGGGCTTAGATACTACTTGTTTCGCTATTGCCATTGTTGATGTTCTAAAATACTTAAGAAATGGACATAATTTCCACTAAAATACTAGGGAGATAAGAGACATTTAAAAACAGCCAGAACTGTCATCCAGTAAAGGCTTATTAAGAACCATTACTTAATGACAATTAATTGACACCGTCCTTAGCAAGGAGAGCACTAAGGACGGTGTACAGCTGCGGGTGCCCTTTAGAACTGCGGGGTCCATGCCAGAACATGCAGTTCCTCAGCATCCCAGTGGCCACAGTTTACTTTGTCCTGCTTTAGCCCCAGGAAACCCCTTCAGAGGAGGCTGATCCAGTCATTGACCCAGAACACGTTCTCTTCAGTAATGAATCCAGAACAGCTGCCTTAAGAGAGAGGTATCTGCCACAGCCTGGGCAAAGCTAGGTGCTTTTAAAAGTGTGCTTCCAACCTTCTTCTAGCCAGACAATATTGTAATTACTTATTTTATTTTATTTAATTCCACAGTACATAGCTCATATAAGCCGTATTTCCCTTGTCAAAGCAAGAGCAAAGAGGAAATTGCAATTTCTCCAKAACTTCTATTGACTGTGCAGTCACCACCAGCATCATTATGGAAATGAATAACATATCCTTCTGGAAATTCATTGACAAGCATCTCTTTGAACTGTACTCCAAACTCAAGATGACTAATGGCAATATGCCCAATATGTTGGTGTGCTAAGCCAGTAAATGAGCCTGTCATCCTTGCATTTTCTTCTGTACCGTACTCCCCTGTGCCTTGGCTTAAAAGTGATTTATTACTAATCAGCTGAGAAGATTTAGCAAGGAGGAAAAACGAATAAACTTCAAGCATTTAGAAATTAGCATATACATTGCTCGAATGCCATTATTTCTTCTGCTAATACTACTATAGGTTTTAACAGAGAAAAAAGCCTTGCCTGGCACATGCTAGTTGTTAAATATATAAAAAAAAMCACTACTTTTGTTTTGGAAGTGTAATGCAACATTTTATCAATCCTTAACTTTTGGAGCTCCAATTTCATTTGTTAAGCTTTTCCTTTTCCCCTACATTAATTTTTGTATGTCAAATACTGCCTTAAGTCTACGTGTGTTCTTGGTGCTCTGTTGGCAAAACATTCTACATATAACCAGCAAAAAWGATACCTGAAAGATAACAATGACTGAAGACCCAAGTACAGGATATAGTAGAAGCAGTAGTGGTTAAAACAGCAATGGTACCACTACAATTCTAACAATTACAAAATTACAGGKGAGGACTAATTACCCAAAGTATGAGTTTTCCAGGAGAAGGAAAGGGAAAAATCTTGCAATGCCAGGCATATATACATATTTCATTATTAAGAAAAAAAAACCCTAAATCACACAGAAATGTCCATCTTACTTTTTAACATACAATAAACCAGTGAACAGTATGCTATTCACAAGAGAATGACTGCAGTCCTCTAACACCTACCATAGGACTGACAACAATCTAGTTATCATCTAAAGCAATACAGGTACTATTTCATCATTTCTCCTAAGAATTAGAAGATAAAAAGGCTTATTTTCAAAAGCTAAATGACCTACTTGGAATAGTATTTTCTGCTGTTTTGGATCTTTCTGCACAGCACTTTTCAAGAGATTATATGAAGTTCAAGCTGGTGGAGCGGTGTGAGGGCACATAAGAGCTGCATTTGGGGCCTAAGAATAAATGATTTCTTTCTGCAGCTTCACTGACATGAATAGCATGGTAGTGGGAACACTGAGACCTGCAAGTAGCAAGAAAACTTGCCACACAAGTTTCTCTCTGTTCAACATGTATCTATGCACAAGTATGACATACAGATGTACATATTAACTGGCAAGATAAAAAGAGAACACCTCTACTRAAATTCATGCAATTAATTAACTATAATTGTGTATTGGACAAAGTGCAAAACAATGGCAGAACACAAAATTATATTTCCCAGATCCTGAAAAATTCTTTTTCTGTCATTGTAGTCAGTCAACTGTAACCGTACAGAAAATCTTGTATTATTGCGTAAAGCATTTACTATATTCCAAAGGCTTTTTTTTTTTTCTTTTAGGATATATGAATTACATTAAAAGAGATTTTTTTCAAAGTAACTTTTTCCTACAGGATAGGATAGGAAACTTGTTTATAAAAAAACAGTGTGTAATCTAGTTCTACACTCGATACTACATATTTTGGAAACTGGCAAAAATATACTGGGGAAACGTATTGTTAGTTTGTCAGCTAATTTGCTGCTAAAAGCAATATATGGCAAGAAAACCACAAACTAAATCACTCTTAAGATATAGGAATTACTGTCATATTAATATTTCCTATATAAATTTATAAATTAGTCCTCATTGCTTCTTAATTTATTTCTAATTCATTAAATAAATATTTACAAAACATTCACTTAATGGAAAATTTTCCATCAAAAAGTTGCTATGACAAAATGGATAATTTCAAACTTCCTGATACAGCTATCACATTCTCATCAGAAATATCAAGGGAAAGATTGCATTCAGCTGTGTTTTAAAGAGAAATGCACTACAGATCTTATTATGTTGTCAGATGCTCACATTTCTTTTAATGCTGTTAAATGGAATCGATTTCTCAAAAAATACTGGTACATATTTTGAACTAAGCACTTCAGAAAACACTGTATTTTCCAAAAAGCTAAATTTAGCTTCTTTCTCTTAAATAAGCATTCCACAAGTCAAAAAGTTTTCTTCTTACATTTCATAAATAATAAACAGAAAATGGTATTTGTAAACAGAGTTCTTCACTTGCAAGGTACCTTTTCAACCACTTTCTCTTGAGAAAACCTATTTATTTATTTGAATCAACAAAACTGACTCTGGATTTTTTATTCCTTCTGCAGTTCCACCACTGATTTCTCTGGAATAGTGATCGCAACATTTAATCCAGGCACTTCAATAACCTTCTCTGTAAAATGGGTATATTGACAYGGACCTCACAGATTGTCCAATTCAGCTAAAACGCTGTACTTGTAAAATATTTTGATAGCCTTCACTGAAATACACCTGCAAGTTATTCCTGTATAAGGTGACAATTTGTATTGATRTTGAAATGACAAGTAAGGGAGACTTTTTTAAGGGCGAACTTTCTCGCCAGCATTCGGCCTCGGCAGATGGTCAGCTCTTRCGCCGTTTCAGGTAGCTGGCTCCTCCGCTGCCACACCACTGCGCTCTAGGAAGCTCTCAGTCCTTCCAGGCGCCTTTGTCACGGGAGGTTTGGGCTAAATATACATGTGGGCATTTATCCACCCTTCAAACACTTCCTCTTTAGATCTGCGCTTCACTGAACACAAGGAAATGTTTCTGGCCACATCCTGTCCCTCTCTGAACTTGACTATCCTTTACCATTTCAAGCCTCTTCCAACCTAAAAAAAAAAAAAAAAAGAAAAAAGAAAAAAAAGATGGGAGGAATTTCACTTTCTGCAGTCAGCCGTTTGCTGAAGACTTTAAGCCACATCCAAGACGTATCTCTTAGAACCAAACGGAAAATAAAAATAAGACAGACTCAGTCTAATATTAAACTCCCCTTACATAACCYGAGTACAACACTGACTTGATCTACAGTTAGGTTTGTTTTCCGTCCACGCACTCCTTCCTTCCCTAGTCAAACACGTTTCCCTCCACAGCGTCTCCGCGGCGGCCCGTGGTGCAGCCTGCAAAGTGCCTCCCGCAGCCCGGCGAGCTCGATGCYCCGAAGCTCCAAAATAACCTTCTCTCCAAAACAAGTAGCTCCCATTTCTCTCGAAGCTCCAGCTCTGTGCTCTCTCCCAGGCTTCCTCCCCACGCGAGATGTGCGGCGTTACGCAGTCAGCGCCGCCGCGTGAACCCGTTCCCCGGAGGCTCGCGCTCCTCCTAACAGATRCCTCCTATTTCTCCGAACAACACAAATTGCCCTGGTACCTTCATGCCAGCACGGACCCCAGACAGAAGCTCCTTACGTTCCATAAACCTCACGTTTGCCACTTTTGGTGAAGGCAGGCTAAAAAGCGAGGCCAGGCTTTGACACGCCAGCAAAAAGCATYGGGCCTAAAAGCGCACGCACGAGCTCACCCGGGATTGGGACACTCCGAGCAGGGTTATAAGGGTTGCGGTAACCCAAGACCTGCACTGAAACTCGCAGCTGGAAACCCTGCTGCAAGGCAGGGAAGAGCCCGTAACACTTAGGTTTGGGAACTGCTGATGTAAAGGATGTATCTGCTTGAACAGGCACTAATAAAAGAAGGTTATGAAAACTGCAAATACCACCTTAGCGTTTTTCAAAGATACTTCTCTCCAGTTCCATTCCTAAAAATGACACACAAGATACGGAGCAGACTTGCTCAGCTTACAAAACACATTGCATCAGGCTAAAATAACCCGAGTGCAGTTAGCAAATTTCTTGTTATATGAAAGAACTTTAAACTCCAGCTTTATTGCCTATGCCACTTAGTTTTTGAGAAGAAAAGCAAATCCTCCTCGTGCAGCTCAAAGATARATTTACAAAATAGGCATTCACAGCTGCCTCTGAAAAGAGAAAAAATTCACTCCCCAACCAAAATCAACCATTAAAATAGTGGCAACAGAATGACTTTTTATTTTTAAAATTTGGTCGTTAAGGTACATGGAAAACTAGCCAGGTATAACTACATAAAAGGCTTATCTACACAAAAGCATAGTACTCCTAACTTGAGCCCTAGCTCTTTGAGTACACTGAATGCGCAGTTTAGAGATGAAAGCTGGCCAAAAGCTCAGGCTTTGTAAAGAGAMCTTGGGCCCCTCTGGATCATGCCTCGCTCAAATGAAGCTGGATTTGTCCAATAATGGTCCCATTCCATTTAGCACAGGTGAGAAATTAAAATGTTTCCACAGAGAACCACAGAGAATCTCCTCTGATATCCTGCAGCACTACTACTCCCTCCACCACTCTCAAAGTGTGGGACTGGCATAAACAGAGTCAAAATGCTGGGAAAAAATCATTTTTCAATAGCCGTGGCCAGGGCCTCACCCCAGCCCAAGCAGCGAGTGAAAGCTCTTGCAGAGCAGTTTCACACCAAAGCGACTCTATTCTGCAAAAACCTTGAAGGTTTCCCATTTTCCGAAGAGCAAGTTATACTACAAATCTCTGAATGTGTTTGATCTTACTACTTTCTAAATCATCAGGAAAAATTAGCCATTTATTGCAGTTCTAGGGAAGAGGGAATTGATTTTTAATATTAGAATAATCGTTTGCCATCTAACTGGCAAATGATTGGCTATGTCTAATGGTTAAACGTAAAGTTTTGATACTATTTTGGGTTGTCTGAATTTGGCACTGAAGTTCAGAGCTGCTAAAGGCTTTTGGGATTGTTGCTCTTCCCCTATACACTTTCCAGTGAGAATCCTGTCCACGCTTCTGAGCAAAATACCTAAACAGAAAAGAATCTGGCTGGGACTCAGCTATGGATGATTTCTGGAGTGAAAGAGAAATCATTTTAGTAACATACAAATACTTTACCGCACAAAACGCTCAAACTGTGTGGCAGCAGCAAAACTTTGAATTAATCCTGAGGCCTTCAGGATTGCAGCRCTGATCGATGCTGAATGCCCAATTAGCAAAGTACTTAACGCAAGCTCAGTATTAAGTATCGACATAATCCACTGACAGGGCCAGCCTGTTGCCTCAAACAAGCAAAACTTCTGCCGAATACAACAGGACTGCTGTGTAAGGAAGAAAGGAAAGGCTGCCTCCAAAGCAAAATCCAGAATGTCAGGGTAAGAAGACTATGCCTGAACGACTAATCTGTATTATTCACATAAACCTTACTTCCCTGTTCAGAAAATTCTGCCCCACTTTCTCAGGTGTTTTTAGTCTGTGATATAATAAAGTTAATATTCCATCCATAAGGTTTCAGGAGATGAGATGTAGAGCATTTAATTCTATTACAGCTTCACCAAAAGAAGCTTCTTTCATTCGTTTAAGGATTAGAAGGAAAGCACGTCTAATCCAATGACTCTTCCRCCTAATTTTAGTAATGGAGACCTAATTTAATTTCAGAAATGTAGATAAAAGGACACTCAAAAATGAGACACATCAACGAAGGTGTTGTTACGAGTACTGTAAACAGTTGTCCGTTTTCCCTTMTCTGTCTCAAAGGCCTCTGTTAAAGCGTCTTCACTGAAACTGGTTTCTTCAAGGGCAGGTAAATCATATAGAAATATGGTACAGCTCATATATAGAGACATACTAACGATACATACTCATGTGCTTAATTTCAAAGACTGGCAGGAGCAGCTACCTCATTTATAATAAATCTTCTGAACTCATTACTTTCACAACAGAAGAAGGGTGCTGTCGATGGGAACAAATCCGGTGCCCATTCRTATTTTCCACAAGTCCTACTTGCAAGAGGACAAACACCTTCACCTGCCACCGCCCTCCTTTAGCRGAGATTTTGATGCAAACGGGCTTCCCCCACGCACACACCAGGCACAAACTTCTCAGCAAACGCCGCCGAGGACGGGGAGGCGCCGAGGACGGCGGGACCGGGCTGACCGCGACGACGGTGCAGCTCCCGCCCGAGCCACGCCGGGCGTCAGGCCTGCGCGCGCCGCCGCCGCTCGAGGTGCCCGAGCCGACCGCCGGGACGCTGCCGCAGAGCAGCCCGAGAGGCACCGCCGCCGAGTGCCTCTCACCCTGAGAGGCACCGCCGCCGTCCCGACCCGGCGGGGGAGCAAGCGGCCGGACGACTGTTTCGAACAACGCGCGTCCATCCCTCGGGACGCTCCTGGGCTTGGCGACCTGCACGAGGACCCGTCGGCACGGGGAGGGGGCATCGGTTCGCAGGCCGTGGCGCTTACAAAGACGAGGAGAAAGGAGTGCGTTTGCATAGTCRCATCTTTTCCGCGAGTGTTCGGCAGCACTAACCTTGCTCCTTGCTGGATCCATGCCGGGCTGGCCAGCCACCTCCTGCTGATCTCCTAAAGGCTCCCCGCGGCGRCACCTCCAGCCGCTAGGACCACTGTCCGCCCACCTTCCCAGCACGGTCGCCCTGGCTTCTGAACCGCTCATCTTCATGAAACACACGCGTGTGCTACGAAAGTGCTAATTATTATTTTCCTGAGTTGACTTCTTTCCTGTTGATCTCTTCACTTCGCACAGTGACTGCTAGCAGCAGCAGCTGAAACAGYCGCAGCAGTAACAACCACCACTAGTGTTGCCTGTGAATTTTCCGGCTACCCATACCCATTTTCTAGATTTATCTGAAAACTTGTACTATTTCATTATCAAATGCCATCTACTTAGTACTATCTGAAATGTCGTAACAAATGACTTACATTCTGCATCATAAAAATTATGTTAACTAAGCACCTTCAGCACCCAGCGTATTTCCCAGTATGCTCAAGCCTGTAACTCATGAACAGGAATATTGCCTCTAAGGTTAAAACCTATAAACCATTTTTTTTTTAATCACAGCAGATAACACAGAATTAGGTCTGTTTTCTAGCACAGTATTCACCAAGGATAAAGCCAACAATGCCTGGAGAGTAGGAAGATAGAAACTTCAAATAAAACAACATCCTACTAAACACAAATAGTTATTTCAGAATGTTCATACATTTCAGATATATGTATTCATATATATTTCAGTTACACTAGAACACAGATCAACTAATGAAATTCCTCTTGGAAGTCATACACCAATTTACAATCCAATTTGGTATTGCATATTGCAAAACATCTAAAAATTAAWCATAATTTTTATTTAAAATTTGTTCACATTCTTTTGAAAACGAGGGAACTCGTACTAACAAGGGAAAGCAGCAACCGGTGATATAATGACAGATTTTTTACACTTCGATGTGAAATCATCTGTGTTTGGTATTTTTCAAACTTGCAGAAAAGAAATATGGACTTTCCACTTCCCCTTAACTGCTACTTTTAATGATTTTATGCAGTTTTGCTAGCCTTAATTTACTCTGGCATATTCCTGACAGTCAATGGTGGCTAATAACGAAGGACTAATGAGCTTAATTCCCTTTCTTTCATGCTTTTAAACAAACAAAAGCCCTTGCTTTCTTCCATCCTTTCAACAGCAGGGCTATGTCAGGAAGGGAAGGAGGGTGCTGGCAGCCCAGCACCAGAGCAAGGACAGATGAGCGAGTGGCAGATGGAAACCTAATCCCTCGCAACCTCCTCCCACTCTCAGCCCCCTTCCCCTCCCCAATTTCCCATTCTCTCCCGTTAAGACCTGCTGAAGCGGACAACCTGCTTTTCCTTTTCCTTCTCTATAGATCCAGAAAGACTGGGAAAGTTCAGAGCAGACTTTGATTTGGACCACAAGGGAGCAAGACCTASGAAAGGAAAGTGGAGGCAGAGACCACCTGGCTGAGCATGTTGTGACTGCCAGAAAGACGAAGTTTCAGGGCTCCTAAATAAGGAGGGAATTATGTGCTTTGCTGAGGGGAGCAGGCCAAGAGCAGAAAAGGCATTCTAGCGAGAGGCAGAAGGGAAAAAAGGCAAGGATAAGGAGGAGAGTATGGCTCTTATTTATTTCCATGTGAATCAGGACACYGGTGAAGAGATTTTGGCAGAAAAGTTATTTAGGAGCACTCAAGGAAAGGAAATGTACTTAACAGTAGAGCAGGTAAAATTATTTGCGACACTGGAAACAACTCYGTTCTGAGTTCAGAAACAAATATTCTGGAATAGACAATAAAGGGAAATGGCAGCAAAGTGATCTCCAGCTGCAAACAGCTGTACTGTCTCCAGTCACCAACAAAAACTTGTGCTTCAAAACACAGAATAATATCTGTCATACTTAGTACCTTTTCATAATACTTACGTAAGCAAGTTGTCAGAATCCAGAAACATACAGATTTGTGGAGGAAGGGTAATAATTTYTGAAACTTCACCATGAGCAAATACGCCCTTTAACAGTCCTAATTTACATTGTTAATGTACTTAAGGAATAATAGGAGGGAATAGCCAAAATGCAAGTCCACTCCCACTCTGTGGGCCATGGCTTCACTAGGCTTGTGCCTGTCAATACACTGGGCCTCATTTTCATATAAAATTGGTGTCATGCTGCAAAATGTAGTCATTCACTTTGAGAACTGCAATTATTGCTTTGCTCATACGCAGCAAAGCACCATCTGGCCTGTTCACAATGCAGACACAATGCAGAAAGAGTGAGAGCTGATGTAAATSGTTTTCCAGCAATGCTGAATTCCTCCATAAAAAGCAAATACACTTGGATTTCAATGATTATTCACAGAATGAAACACTCTTAGATTTAAATGAATACTCAAAATTTTTGAATGAAGCCTAGTATCATCTTCTGTTACATATCAGTCAATATTTCAAGAATCTGACGAATCACTGAATTTCATGGTTTTTACTTATCCAGATGCATTTCCAGAATTTCTGGAGGAATACATGACTGTTCTTCCCCTAGTTGTACTTAAGTTTGGAAAGTATATTCCTATTTTGTACTCTAAGAAATCCTTAGATTATTCAAGCAGATAAGCAAACAGCAGTAGTTCTTGTGATTCTCCCAGTATAAAACTACACATCTAGTAAGCGCTTACAATTTTTAACGACTATTTAAAAAATGTGATCCCATGCTCACATCAGTGAGGCAGCTAYACCTCCACGAACATCAGATGTTAATGTTTAGACTGAAGAGCCTGCAGGGTTGCAAKGCAGTCACAGAATGCATTACAGAACACGTCCCGAATTAAACCAGTCCCATAGATGGCTGTTCCTCCTTTGTCATTTCCCCCTTCAAATCTATGAAATCAATCATCATGACATAGGTAAAAGGAGATTAAGAAGCAGTACTTTGGACACAGATTTTGGTGGGGTTTACACTAGAATTCAGATGGGGGGTCACGCTGTTGTTCTGGAAATAAGAGCATCCCAAAACGCTAGCAAGGACAGTAGCTCTGAACAACAGTTGCTACCATGTTAGTGGAAATGTCACATAATTATTAGTTTCAAAGTGATTTTTCACCTTCTCAATTGAAATCTGGTAAAAATAACTGCTCTTGGGAAAGTGTGATSACTTCCCAAGCAGAATCAAAAGAGAGATGCTACCTGGATTTTGGATTTGTCCCAGATACAATTTCAAGGATGTCTGGGAATTTTTGGACCAAAACTGATMATGATGCTTACCAGACCATGAGCAACAGTTTAGTTACCAGACTGGCATATGGTTAGCATTTTCTTATAAAGAATTAAACATGCAAGTTTCAGCATYAGTTTGTTGTGCATGTGAAAAACAAAACACTAAGGACTACCAGACATAAAAAGAGTGCTTTATATATGAAAAYGTGTGTTCCAACTCTGATGCCGATCACGTAACCCCAGTCATCAGACACTGTTACGAAATCATTCAATGCACTTCTTGGAGAAAGGAGTACCTTACCTTCCTACTGAGTGATGAATCCTCAAACCAACTAACAGGGAACACAGATGAGACCAAGCTTTCAAAAAGCCAAGAGTCTGAGGCTCAAGGGAAGTACAAGAGAAGGAGAGTAAAAAAAATCCAGCAGAGAATGAGAAAGGGGTCTTTGGAGTTCTGGATGTGCCAGCCTTTCTTTGTCAGAAGAGAAAACCAATTAATGACTATTAAATCACAAAAGCATGCCAAGGTACTCCAAAAGATCTAATTTGATAGRGGAAAGAAGCCAGCATTAAACCGAAAACAAGTACAACAAGTAATAGACTGAAGAAATGAATAGGAAATTTAAAAAGATAGTGTATTATTTGTTTCCAGAAGCACAGTGTAAGATGTTGGGTACAGCAGGCATGTCCACCATTGTTCAGATGATGTCTTTGTTATAAAAGTAATTGAAGCTTTTGTGTAGAATACAATATACAACCAACCTAGATAAATGAGTTTCACATCACACAACTGAATTGTCTGCAACTGGCAGTAATATAAAAATTAAGCTTGTAGAGATGTTTCCATAAGAAGGAAGACATTTCAACAAATATTTACACACTGATATTAGAATACATTCATTAAGTTTATGAAGAGAGACTGAAGGCTAGTGAAGTTATTTTCAGGAGTCAAGTATCTAACAATAACAAAAGTATTTTAAAATGTGAAGAATAGGATTATACTAGAACAATGAAAATACATCTGCTAAATGTTACTGCATGATAGCAACAGAATAGAGTTGCTCACATTTTGCAGAAAGAAGGCAGCCAATGCAGTAAGAAGAATGATTTACAAGTGTTCTCTGTTATGGCCATAAAAGGAGGAGAGGTAATCTGATGGTCAGAAATAGAACCACTGTAATTTAACAAGGAAAAAGAATGTTAGAGAAGTACATGATAAATGAAAACCTTAGCAAAAAGATGGCTAAGTAAAAACAAGGCCAAAGAACAGAATACCAAATTAACATGCAGGTATACTGTCCAAAAGTGCTCTGTAAAAGATGATGTCTGGCATGTTGATTATTGAGATCAATGAAACCCCAAATTACTGTCTTAGTGCTTTAACTAATTTGCTAAGTTATTTCACCTTGCTATTCTGGGTTTGAAATTAAAGGTAACACTACCTATCCTCCTCTTAGGCAGGGCAATGGAAAAAAAAAATCAATCAATGTCCTGACAGTGCTTCAAACATCATGCGCAAAATCCCGGCTCTGATGAAGTCTGTGTGATTTTTAATGCTGACTTCAACACAGCCAGAATTTTATCTACAATGAGCTATAAAAATGTTAGCTACTATTATTTAAAAGGACTGTGAAGCCTTTATATCATTTAGCTCAGTTACTTCCCAAATCAAAATTGCTCAGTTAGTAAGTCAAGAAACAAAGTGGTACGTGGAAATCCCACCCCATTCTTCCTGTCTTGCCTATCATTGCATTTAGCGAAGACTGGTATTTAAGTTAAACTGAAAATTTTGCTTTCTGTGTTAACAGAGAAGCACCAGGTTCATTGTTAATCAGCTAAGATACAATCTTAATTTTAGCAGTAATATTAAACTTGAAGAATTATCCATGCAAAATACAAATAGGTCTTGAATATTTTCACACATAAAAAAGTCAGTATTTCCATACTGCAACTTCTCAGAGAATTGCTATTCCTCAATATCTGCCACAGAAAAGTACTCAAATATGCATAAAGGAGACTGCATGAAAAAATACCAGCTCACCAAGAAATACTTCATGATTTCATTATCCCTTTTATTAGGCATTTCAAAATGCAAAATAAATTGTTAGTACTAGCATTATGAATCCATAAAGAAACATTCAGAAAAGCTGGAATTAAAGACAAAATGCAAAGCACTTTCCTGCATTAAACAATACAGCAAAATAACCCTCTACTGGCACTATCATTGGGAGATAACTTCATGCCAACATTGTGGTTTTCCCATATGTCAGTTAACAGAACATGTTAGTGAAAACTCATAGGGTACTTTAGAGAAACGAGGGGAAAAAAAAAGAAAAACCCCAACTAATATCTGCCAAATTCTTTTCAGAATAAATAATACCTCTCTGGAATATATTACATCATACTTTGAGTGTATTTGCAAAGTATTATAGTTTAGAAATTAATGTAAAAATAGTAGTTGTGAGCTTCAGTGTCCATGTTTATCATTCAAATATATATTACAGGCTAGAAGTATACACTGTAAAAGTACAGCTTTACTAAGTGGAAGAAGGTATTGGCTCATGCATTAGCATCAGCCACTCAGGTTCTGATTTCAGATACGAAAGTCATGATGAAATGGTTATGCAGTCCCTTCCCCTGAATACATCAAGGCAGTATCTGTTGTATTTCTGTTTTTATAAATCTATGTTCTATGTTATTTCAAGCCACCGCAACTAAAAGAGGTAGAATAATTTGGAGAATTCTACCTCTGTTGTTTTAAGTCAATTCATGCTCAAGTCTTAAAATGTAGCTACCATATGACAGACTTTGATAATAATCACAGCTGCTCATGAAATATCTAGGGTGAAAAAACACCAGTCAGAAGCCAGTTTGTGTCTTTGGTTTGAAGGTGATGATAGTGTCTTCTCTTGCAATTTCACTGAACTGATCTCCCAGAACAGTGTAAAAAGTCAACATGTCAGTTTTCCGAAAAAAACACACAAAACACACCACTAGATTGTTCGTTTCAGGACTCATTTTACACAAGGGGAGGCAATAACGTTGTTGCCAAGTTCCCTTTGGGGTGCTCCCAGCCTGCCTACCTACGGATCCCTTTTGCAGCAGCAGATGCTTCCTAGCTTCCTCTACCAACCTGTTGACCTTRCTGTAGGCTGCGGGACTGCAGCAGCAGTTAACCCCCATGTTCTTTTCAGAGTCAGTGAAGYGCCTTAACTTCCTAATCGATTAAATGCCTTCCGTGAACGTAAGGTATTAGTACCATAAATCAAACCATGTGGTAGTGTCTGACTTTAACAAGCRCTATCTTAGAAATGATCAAAAGGCTCAGACCATCAGCTGCTTCACTAGATAAATATAAAGAGACTAAAATTATTCCTGGGGTGAGCCTCAAGATAAAAGGGAAAAATTTTAACTTGAAGTTACAGGAAACCGAAGCTGCTCAGTGGTTTAATTTATCACAAAGTTTATTAATACTGACATTATTTYATCCACGTATATACTTCAAATTGGAATAAATACTTTCTTTTCCCTTTTATTTAGGACGTATGCAACTAATTGGACTGAAAGGGATCACAGATGTTCTCACGCAGACATAATAAACTAGCTTTCACCTCTCTTTCACCTAAGTTTAAACTTAGTATCTGTTCCAAAATCACAGGACCTTAGGCAAACAAGGCTTCCCACAACTTCTGAACTTGTCGCCCAAATACCAGTAAATCTAACAGATAGTTAAAGATCTCAAAGACATGAAGTTCCAATAACTTTTGTGAAAATCATTCTCCAAAGGGAGAAATACTCTCCTGTTTGGCTGACCAGTAAGAATATAGCTCCCGGCCAAAGAGCACATACAGACCTAGACAGTAACAAAAAGACACAGTGGCTTTTGCCCAACTRAGAAGCCCAAAAGTAAGAATAAAAGAATAGTTTAACAAGAAGCTTACAGAACTGGGAGGAGGCTGAATAAACTAGGTAGGGCTGTGGGAAGTCAAGATACAGGGGAAAATGTGAGCAAGTGTGAGGGAAAGGCAGGTAAGGACAGTGCCTGCAGCATTCCAGGTAGGGTTTCATGTAGGATGCAACTGGAAACCGAGGTCAAGGCAGCTGGTGGTTTAGAGGACCCAGGACAAAGGAAAAAAGCATCAAGTTGCTCCTCTATCCACAGAATGCCTTATTTTACTAGTTTTTCATCCCCAAGTTGACTGCCAGGAATTCTCCAATTGCTGTTAGGAGTAAGTGGTTTAAATCAAACCCCAAACCTACGCCTGAGTTATCCCACACAGGGAAAAAAAAAAAAAAAAAGTGCAAGAATTGCTGGATGAAATACACAACTGAAACAGCTAATGAAAACAAACTAATCACAGGTTTTATCCTCATTATGAAGAATATCACAGAACATTTAGCCAACCAGTTGAGACACACTGTCACTGCATTTTGATGATGCAATCAGCTCTACACAATTGATCCATATGTGGGGACCCGCTGACAGAAGTGATGTTCTGCAAAAGCAGAAACGTCTACCCATATGGAGCTCATTGCAACAACGAGCCTCTCTTTACATTCCTGGTTGGATTTCTCACATATCCTCATTATATCTTAATGAACATTTGCAGGGATCAAGTATTCTGAAACACAAAGCCAATTCCAATTTTAATRCTCTCCAAAGCATTTTTCCTGCTTCATCAGAGGTTTGAGAGATTTAGGTACAACAGGACATTTTTTCCTGCTGAAAAGTTTGTATTTTTCAAACATTCTTGTATTTTCCAAAAAGTTTAAGTTAACATTTGTGTCATTTCTGAAAATCCCTGCATGCCTATTGATGTTTAACTAGTTGTTTCCCAAGATTCAATAGCAGAAAAGTGTTTTATGCAAATAAAGATTTTATGTTCCTCATTTTATCCTATCATGTCATTCAAGATCATCATGAGTCTGTAAATTTCAACTTATCAACTTACTGATGGATTTAAAAAAWGTGCATAGAATATAGTTAACTTAGAGGAATATGTTTCTTAAAATGACATGACTTTGATCATCTCTGTTTTTAAAATGCTCTTATTCTCAGTTGTAAAATATTACATGTATGAAAGGAGTTAAACTAATTCTTCTGCATTTGAAAGCTGCAGTTTAAAAATTCAAATGGTAAAATACACCTTCTTCTAGGTATTATTTACCCTGAGTGACTCAGGAGGAGTTTAGATTAAAAAAATAATAATAATAAAATAATGAGAAGACTTTGAATCAAGGATTAATAATTAACAAGCTGCTAATAASTGCTTTACTGAATTGCAAAGACAAACTGCCAGCTGCACAGGAATTCACAATATTTTTTTAGCCCAGGTAATATGAAATATTGAACCTGAAAATTGACACTACTTCTTCAGGCAGAAAAGTTTTCTTGGAACTAGTCCAAGTTAATACAATAGGTCACAGAACATTGCAGTTTCCAGTCCTCTGTTTCAAAGGAACAGGGAAAAAAAAAAAAAAAAAAAAAAAAAAAAAAACCTGCAAAATATGGAAAAAAATCAAGTCTTTTTTTTATCTAGACAGAAAAACAGAACTCTAAAATGTTTGTGTACTTGTACGTCTCTCCCCTGCACCCACACTTTTCTTTTAATCTTTTGGCATTACAGAGATATTGCTCTCACTGCTTAATGGGCACATTTCATCTAAATAGCTTTCTTGAATTCCTGCTCGCAGACCTAATAAAACTCACAGTGTTTCAGAGGTACTCATAGTGTAAGCACAAACTACATGTTCTATTTAATTTTTTTAAAAATAGTGTGTGATCATACAGTTGACAATTACATTTTAATATTCATGTCAAGAGTGGCCCATGAAAATGTGCACCTGAACCCTTAACTTTGGTATTTTATGACTTTTCATTGCTTAATAATGTTTTCTTACTAGTACAGTTTTGTTCTGTTTGTACTATGAAACGTTAAAATATATATATGTGTGTGTGTGTGTGTGTGTGTGTGTGTATATACTCCAAAGACTCTCTATGAAAACCTAAGAATGCCTCAGATCCTAAGGAACTGGCAAAATATACGTACAATTAATACAATTAATATTTATTCACGTATGAAAGGCAAGGAATATTACAGATATCAAAACATTTTAGATGCGTGAATGAGAAYGTATGCATGAACAGGGGCAAGATGAGGAATGGTACAGTAGCGTTAGGCGTTTYCGAAACAGAGTCACTCTCAGCTCGCACCTCAGAAGATGTGACAGTGGGCAACGGCACTGGCACTCCAGAAAGCCTCTGAATAACAAAGCTTACGAATCAATCAATATGGCTTACACCTGGGAAGGAAAAATCAGATTTAACTGACTTTGAGTGATAGATACCAGAGGARGGAGATGAGTATCACGTTAAACACAAGCTAGAATGAGATTTCAGCCCTGTTTCTAAACCTGCCCCTCGGCCAGCTCGCAGAGGGACGCAGCAAGCGCCCGAGCCGTGCAAGGGGGGGCGGCACGAGCAGGACCCAGCGCAGGCAGCGGGCTGAGCCACCTCCGGCAGCAACCAGCGCTTCAAGCTGCCGTGGGATCTGCATCCCGAGACTGCCCTCCCTGTAAGGCACGCTTCATAAACCTGCTCTCCATTTTTCTATGCATCTTATCTAGCATCTCTTATTTAATATAAAAAAATATGAATAAACTATAATTTTACAATCTGAAAGCAAGCATATAGTTTTGAACTTCCAAAGCCAAGTGAGGGCTTTGGTGCCAAGGTCGTGGGTTCAATCCCCGTATGGGCTATGCTGTGGGTTGGACTAGATGATCTCCAGAGGTCCCTTCCAACCTTACCATTCGATGATTTTTGGGCAGCTTTAGCTCAGTTGGTACATGCTCAGCACACCCTCTCGCATTTATACCATGGCAAAATGAAGTCAAGCTAAACCAGACTAGAAGAGATGCTTCTTGGAGAGGGCTATTTCCATGCTCCTCTGTTGCTGAATCTTACTCATGTGACTGAACTACTCTCTTTCAAAGCCTAAAAATGAATTCATTTTCAGACGTAGCTCAGCCTGGTAAAGTTCAAACACATACATAAAAGTTTAGAAAGACTATATGGAAAATATATTATCCTAAAGAGAGCTCATGTTTGAAGTTTAGAGAAAGAAGTTCACAGAGGATGTGTTCCTTGTCTGGAACAGGTCAGATCAAGTCAGTTAATGAGACAGCTTTTGAGTACATGTATATCAACTRTACTATTAAGTTTAAACAGTGTCATTCTGGGTTAAAGGAAGAATGTCAGCTCTCTGTTTCATCTTTTGTGAAAGTCTTTACCCTTCTGTTATAATACTTTAAAAGTACTAATCTTGCTCAATTTTTCTTGCTTTTGAGCACTASACTGTCAAAGCTGTCTTATGATAGAATCCACACATCCTTAACTTTTCTGGCACTCTAAAAAGTTTTTAGTTAAAAAACCATAGCAAATAAGTAACAGGAATTACTAAGTTTGTTTGGATCATATAGGTCCATAATCCTTAAGGGCCTTAATGCATACAGACCCCAGGCCTAGACTGGCCCCTAGACTCATTACAGCCAGTTGCAACAAAAATAGGCAATTTTAGGGGATTCTTTCAGATTCTTAGAGTAACATAGTTTGCCTGCTTTGGCTCTAAATAGTATTTCCAATACTTGCAGACTGTCATGCTAAAGAAACCATCCCAGTCAGAATCCCAAGCAGCAATATAGCAAAACTGGGGCCTGGCTTCCCAGATTTCGTGGGCGCAAAAAGAAGCTGGTCTCTCCCTAAAGCAGGCCTAGTAACCGGCGAAGGAAGCAGTACATCGGAAGGGACAGTTGCTGCTTGTTTAGAATCTGATAAAAAAACAAAAAAACAAAAAAAAAACCAAAAAAAACCCACGAAAATGCTGACTGCCCAGAATCTACATTTAAAATTCCTCCTCCTGTCAAGAACTATTATCTGCTCCCTATCTCKGATGAACAGACACATGTACTTACCATTCACACAAAGTTTTTACAGCTCGGACATTTTTAATGGCTTTGTAACTGTAGGTAGTGTTGATACACATATTAGGAAATTTTGACAGGACTGATAAAACMTTTGAAATCTGACATTTAAGTCACCCTGGAGGATACACTAAATCTTGCTGAAAGGAAGCTAAATGGGGAAGCTAACAGAGTTAAACCTTTGCAGGGAGTGTGGTAAACAGAGATACCATATTGGAGGCCCAGAGCAAATACATACCACCTATCAAAAAAGATTTGAGAAAGTGGAAAAGGAAGCCAGCATAGCTAAACAGCAGGGTATAAGAGGTTATTAGAAGCAGGAAAACATCCTTCTGAAAGCTGGAATAATGTCCAGATGAAAGAAAGGAAGTAGAAAGACTCATAAGCTACCGCAGGTTAAACAACAACAACAAAAAAAGGCAAATTCAAACCACAATAAGGCAAGCTGAAAGAGTACTTGAGGAATGACTTGCAGAAGACACAAAATCTAATAATAAATATTTTTACATGTAGAGCAGGAATGCAAAGACTGCCAGTCTCTTTGGCCAATACATGATCAAGTAATAAAAGCAGCACTTAGCRCCACAGCGAAAAAATAATTAAGATTTTTGAGATCTGCACACATTCATGAACTCTGGAGCTCTTTGTTCCAGCATGTTCTCAGTTTACATGGTCCAAAGAGCAACTGGTCAAATTTATGAAGTAAAATACAAGAATAAAATATACATTTTTATATATAAATAATATATATATGAGAAATATAACAACTCATGTCTCTATCTCAGGAAATTTGCAAGCCATTCTGGATGCTGAGAGAAGATTCTGCGGAAGTGTATTCTCCTGCGTTTGTCCCATTCCTGTACTCTTTCTGAAGCCTTTGCTACTGGGCACAGGTGGAAGGAAGACACAGGTGTCCAGCTGAGCCGGTGCTCAATGCTGTACAGCTGTTCTTCGACACACATGCTTCAGTCATTGTACTGTGCTTTAACCATCTCTGAGGAATATTGTGTGTTCCCCCTCGTAYTCAGTTAGCCTACCCACCCTCTGCTGTGTTTAGCCAACTGTTTCCAAATGCAGAGAAAAGAAGGCCCAACACAGACCAGGCATTTTGAGAAAGCGATGCTAAGGGTTGGCATTACCCTTCTCATACCTGTAGTGTTCTAATGCTGATTTTTATTTTCTGTTGAGGCTGTCCCCTGCCCAAATTATTCCTGACAATACAAACATGACAGTACAGATTATGGATTCACATGCTTGATAACACTTCTGCCTTGATTCCTGTTTGTATTGATGGCAACTTTATACTGGTTCACTAGTCCTAGAAGTTAACTTCTCATAGAGCCCTTAAAGCCAGACTCTCTAATGGTGCAACCCAGCTGAACCCCCCCCCACATTTAGCTCCTTAGAAACTCAGATTATAAAGTGTAGTGTGTTTACTTGGGGAAGGGGAGGGGTCTTGGGTGTTTGGATGGCAGCAACGGGAGTGAACTGAATACAGACAGGCCTAAAATTTGGATTGGTTTCAAGTAATCACCTCATTACAAAACTCTTCTTTCTCCTRTTTCAGAAAGTGGGTCTAGGCCTGAAGGTGAGTGTCACGCTCTTTCTTAGAGTTCCTCAAATGAGAGATGGCATTTGCTCATTATGTGGAYTGCAGGCTCCAATAAATCACAGGACACTGTAAACTGAACCGACTACAGAGCCTCACCCTAAACCACATGTATTTCTATGTTTGTTACAGCTTGGTAAGGTAATCAGAGAGAAAATGGCCTTATTCATGTGCTTATGGACATTAGATTTGCAAAACTTGCAAGTTATTTCTGCTTGATATCAAACAATCAGACTTGGTTTATGCAAGCAAGACAAATACAAGCATGGTGGAAAAAAATCTTTTAAGAGAAACTGTGCAAATGCTTTCAGACTTGCATGTTATTGATACTTTGCAAAGGTTTTGTGCACCAAAGATCCTTCTCCTTTCAAAGGTGGCAGGAGACACTTCTAGAGTGTTACCTCAGCKGCTGCCACCCCCAAGGGTCTTCAACAGCCCCAGAAACGAACACCACGCACTTCTTTAAGTATGTATCAACCAGTAAACCTCTCCTGAAATGCTTATTAGGGAAGGGYCTGATCCTCAAGGAGGGGGAAAGTTAGCATCAGATTGAGTAACTGCAGGAATATAAATCCTGGATAACACTGCTCACATAACTGAAGTTACTAGGATTCACTTGATTAGCTTAAGCGTAACTCAATGCTAAGCCCCAGGCTGAGAGAGTGTTGCACAGCTTTATGTTTTGAGGGAAACAGTAAATATGAGAAAGGAGTAAAAAACATAATTAAATTTTACTGAGACAAAACATGTCCTAAACTGACCCTCTGAGGAGAATCACAATATAAAGGACAAATATGTGGCACATTATTCTACCAAACAAAGATAAGGTAAACTATATGAAGAAAAAACAAGTTCTAAATATGTCTTTTATACGAGCAAAAACTCCCACAGAGGTCTAAAATGGCAGTACAGTCCAACGAATTGAGAATGTTTATCRAAAAGTCTTATTTTCTTGCCCCCTGCAGACTTTGGTTTTAGTCCCTGATATTAGCCAAGTAGTTTCATTTTTCTGCCCTGTACTTCTTCTCAGTTATGAAACAGGTGTTGTGAGGATTAGCTGAGTATTTACAGAATGATGCAAAACTTTCTTTTCAAAATCCCTGCTGTTAGGTCCTTTATTATTAAACACGAATAGTATACCCAATACTTTTGAAGCTAACGTACTTCTTACACACCACAGATAATCATAGACTTTCTTTCTAAAACACACATCACTTTCAGACAGTTTTTTTGTGTAGTTATGTTTTCTAGACACTCTGGAAGCTTTTAATCAATACACTAGTGCCAGGAGTCAGTAAGCAGTTTTCTAAAGCTATTTAAGAGGTGGAGCGGAAAGCCTTTTCCTGTAAAGTGAAAGTAAATTACACTACTCAGTTACACTTACAATCATTTTATATCACATTTTTTCCTTCCTTATTTTTTGAGAAGCCTGATTTGATAAGTTTATTAGATACATTGACAGACTGACCAATTATTTTTAGAAATCACACTGACCTGAACTCCCTCTCATTTTCACCATTTAAGCTACAGTACTTGCCAATTGATGTAACTGTGAATAATATAAATTTTAAATTACACTCTGCAGTGAATATATTTATKACTGGCATATCTGAACAAGAGGAAGCAACTGCAGTAGCAAGTGATGACACATACTCATCAAACCAACAGAGATCAAAGGAACTGAAACAAATAGAAGAGATCAAAAAGAGAAGGTTTTCAAGAGTCAAAGCCCACTGCAGCAATTCTTTGAGGACGGTGTGTGCCTCCTTCTTAGTTAAAACTGTAGCAGAATTAAGGAAGAAATAGCTAGTGTGTGCGTTTGGGGGGGGAGGGTGAACGTTCCTGCTATTTCTTAAACACTGCTGTTGTTGCTATTAATTTCTTAAACATACACACATTCACTCAACAAATGCAGCCATTAATACTGTGCCAGTTCTTTACCGTTTCTGACTGTACTTCACACTGTCAGTTTTCATACTTCTAGCATTTTTTAAGTAACAAGATTTGGGGGTCCAAACTGCAGTTCATGCTACATTTACACAGTCACGAACCTTACTGCGGCCTTTSCACAGAATCTCGGCACAAATGTGTCTCAGTATAAAGGAAAACACAGTAATTATAATATCCTGTTTAACAGCACTCAGGAAAGTAGACCTCCAATCCTGACTGCAGCTCCTACATGCGTGATCTGAATACTTCTAACTAATAACAATCTGTTCTATTTAGCAAAGACTTACTCTGAAATGAAACACCTTATCTCCAAGTCCTTTTATCCCTTTATTTTTTTAACCACCACCTGAACATCTTCCGGTGCTAAACAATATCAAACTAAAAAAAAAAAAGGAAAAAAAAATCTTGAAAATGGCAGATTCAAGTTTAAGTTCCTGATGCCAAAAATGCATTATATCTCTGAAAAGATGAAGCAGCAAGCTTGCAAAAGTACAACCAGCTTAGAGCTATTCAACTAATGAATATAATCAATGTTGTATTCTACAGCTTTCCTGCAGCAACTTTGAAGTTAATGATCTACATTACCACAATTATCTGAATAGTATGATCAGGAGTAGCTAGTCCAGAGTATTTCCATGTCAGAACACTTTTTTCATTACAGTACTTTAAACCTTTTTCTGAAATAAATTCATCAAACAAACAAGCCTGTATATGAACTTCACACAAATGTTCCAGTTATAGAGGAAATCACATAGTGTTTGCCTTCTTAAGTCTTGAAGGCTTGAAGATTTGTTAAATTAACCATTAATAATAATACATTAACCCTTTACAATTGCACTTAAACTTTCTTTTCCAGCTTTATTTTTAAAATTAAAGGTATAAGGCAATTTAATGGATTTGGGAGAACCTTTTTTTCTTCCTCCGAGCTCATCACCTGATTTGTCAAGGCCAATGAGTGATGTTTTCAAGTACTCCTTAGAGCTCCTCCGCTCTCGCTCTCACTCAGGAACACCTGATAAGGCCTGAATCCAACATGGGGTGACCGCACTCAACATTTTGTAACATACTGTCAGTGCACCTAAGGCTTTTTGCTTTCCCGTGCCAGGATATACTCATCTACTACCAAAATGACCAGAGTTTCTATATTAAAAACATAAAAGATTGACCTCTGTTAAATACTATGGTCCAATACACCAACTCACTTCTTAAAGAGAATTCAGGTTCCTTTGTTCTTGCCTATATACAACCTAAATAAACATCTTTCTCTTGTCTATATAATTTTGTGAATTCTTACCAATCTGACTTTTGCTTATCTAAGTCCTCCTCCAGGTAATCAGTATTATTCCTCAATGGTTTACAGTTTTAATGCTGTCTTTAGTGTCATATGGGAGAGGAGAATAAATACGCTTGTCGTTACTTCCACAGCTCTAACTTTTCTCCCAGCCGCAAGCTCTCACTCAAGAGCTTTGAAGTTTTCTCCATGGCAGCCACTTCTGTTTAAGTCATCATTTATTGTTATTCTTTGAAACTGAGCAAAATTTACAACACACATTGATACATTAGACTCAAATTAGCATGGTCAAAGGAAGCATAGAATTGAAATGTCATTCCATTTTTGTTCACAGAGTTCAATATTCTTTCAGGAACAAAATTCATCAACATCAAACAATCTAAATACATACTTCAGATTGCAAAATAAAACAGATAAAGAGCTACAGCAGCATGATGCTAAAAGTTGTCGATCATCTTGGTCTGCCTGGCAGGAGATCAGGAGTTACAGAGAATATGCCTTCTCAAGAAGCAGGCATTTATCCAAATGATCTATAATTTGTCTTGTACATAATCTTTAGAAATTTATAACCAATGAATTGACATGTTCTTTATATGACAAAAATGACTCAATATTAAATGTTATGTATCGTTATTTGAGGGGTGGGAGGTTTACTAGGTAGCCTACAACAACTTGCCTCATCACAACAGCAGGTGCTGCTTTGATGGAAACTGCATAAAAATACTCAAATAAGCAATTACCCAGTCCTGCAAGACRCTGATTTACTACCTCAATGCAGAGGGAACAGAAGGTACTCAGCAGTTTGACGGGTCAGGACTAAATATCTTGTGTTCATAAAGGGTTTTCATTCAGGAAACAAAATCTTTTACAAACAATTAATTAAGCTCATGATGCTTATTTGCGCTAAAGGAATAAAGATTTCTGGATTTTACAGAAATTTGATTGTAAAGCCCTAAATCTTGGAACTGTGTGATTTTATGAAAAATTACAGTAGCTCTTAAAAGTTAATTAATTGCTAGCCTTAATATTTGAGTCAAAAAGAGAGAAAGGTGATCCAGCCACAGCTTTATGCTCAGAAATGAAAGGAAAAAAAATCAATTAAAAGAAGAAAGGTTTTAGACAAATCTGATTGTTTTGACYGCCTTATTTTTGTGCACACAGTTGACAACATGGAAAAGACAACACAAAGAAGTTAAGTAACTCTCTCCTCTATGCTTTATGAGTTACCGGTACAGGACCAGCTCAACGCTCTAAATATCATTTATTCTATACACTGCTCTATACAGCACACTATTAATAACATCTCCCCACCAGGCCTAATTGCAGTATATGTATATATTGCAGTATATGTGTGTGTGTATATATATATATATATATATATATTTAAACTTGGAATACAGAATGTCCGCATCCCATATTTAATTAGCTCCTTTTTTTTTTCCATCTTTTAGGAGCTCTTGCCTCTAAAAAGCAGGACCTAGAAGTCCTGGCATGCTGACTCAGTAGTAACTACCAGCTACATAGGAAAGAGCACCAGCAGATGAGATGAGTAGATTATCTCCCACAGTGACTATCAGCTGACTATCAGTGGATACCTAAGGAAGAGTAAAAGCATATGACAGGTACATAGTGTATGTATTTTCTGAGTTTAGTTTCCCAGCCTAAATACAGCTCAAGGACTTCTTTAGACAGAGCAGGTATCGCTGTGTTTAACTGCTGTGGATGGCTCTTTCTCTCACAGAGTTATCTAAATATGTTAATAGTCCACCTCGGCTATCAGCACCCCTAAGTTTCTGTGCCACAGTTTATATATAACTCTGTGCAAGGAAGTACCTTGTTTTGTACCTACTGCTGACAATGTCAATTGATATCCCCTAATTTAGGAGAGAATACTGTTTATTATTATTAAACAGGGAACATGTTCATACACAACATAAATGCTTCAAACTGGAAGATATAAGGGCTGGCATTGTCTGCAAGGCCACGGCACAATATAATATACACAGGCAAATACTGCAGTTGTTACATGCAGCTTCACTRAAATGAGAGAAAGAATTTAACCCTATACAAATGCAAAAAGGAAAAGACTCTACTGYACCTGTAGGCTTTTAAATAATCAGTAGATCACAAAAAAAGACTGTAGAAATGGCCTATCTTAGATTTCACCTAAAACGATACTCAGCACTCTGCAGGACCTACTGAATGCTGCCTTTAGCAAGGTCATGGAGACACCCACCACCTCCCAAACAGGTAGAGCTGATCACACCACACTGTGAGGGAGGCAGTACTTCAGCCACACAAAAGAATACAAGGTCCTTTAACAACGACTTAAATACCTCGGAAATGCTGAAAATGGAGGATTAGTTTGGGCCTCTGGGGGTTCTTCCCCTTTCCTCCTCCCTCTGTGGCACTTCTGCTCTAGATTATGAGGGTGTTCACGTGGATTCAGCGCAGCTTCAAGCACCAGAAAAACAGCGCAGCATAGACTCCATGCCTTTTGATGGGAAACTTAAAGGACTGTCAGGTATCTTTTGGTTTTGAACATAGCATAGATCCTCTAGGATGTTTTATGGTGCTGAGACAGAGGAACCACCATCTCCCAGGAACATGTACCTGCCTTTCCAATGGCCACTTCCAGCATGCATATACATGATGTGTCCTTTTCCTTTTCTTTTCTTGCCATGAAACAAAGCCAAATATTTAACCAATTGATCCATCAAGACATGATAAATTTTTAGCAATTAAGTATCCGCTCAGCAGGCTGAATCTCATTTATAAACTAAGTTCTCGATCTTTTCTAATATTCATTTTTTTTTTCCTTTGGTGAAACAAAAATACAGAAATACACTTCAAAGCATTTTTTAAAAGCTAAGACCAATGTTTAAACAGGCAACAAGAAGGTGAGAAGAAAGAAGAGGAACAGCTACATGACAAGCTTATAAGAAAATTCAGAAATGTGACTTGACATGTAGGTCACAGAAGGTGACATGTGATTTACTGATGATAAGAAAGGGTTCACCTAGTACTTTCTATGCTGTCAGTAATAATACTATAACTGAGACACCTTGACTCAGGGGAATAAGGCTGTCTGATAAAGACATCCTCAGAACAGATGTCTTATTTACTGAACTAATTCTTTTGTAATGACCTTGATCAATAATAACAGAAACAAAGCAAGCGACACTTGCACATTCTTCTGAATTTTACAGACCTTTTMATCTGTCCTTACCTTACCAAATGCATGAGTCCATGCTGTCAAGTTTCAACCTTTTCCTCAGCAAACTTTAAAGCTTGTTAATAATACAATGGCTGCTATTGCAACATCAGTTTCCCTTTACCAAGAATACACACCCTTTCCAGCCTCAGGATTTGGATTATTGCTTAGTAAAACAGGGTGATGAAACTATTATTGCTGAACTGTGCATGATTCACAGTTTGTAATAACCACCTCCAAATGTAAAATTCAAATTTACATTCTCATAATCAAAGGTCAGAAAAAGACAGCAAGAACAGGTTATTATTCATAGCAGTTAAAAACTACACATTTACACTAGCTACTGTATATAATTCTTAGAAGAAGTGTGACTACACCTGTAAAGAACGTGATATATACAGAATTATAGATTTATAGCTGCTTGCATAAATCCTGCTACATTCCCCTGCAACAAAAGCTTTTTTTCATGCAATATTTATGTGCCATTCCTTAATACACAGTTCTCCAAATATTTAAGCTCTTCCTTTTGTAGGAGAGAAGAGCAAGCAACAACAGACTGGCCCCCCAGCATGGGAACACCTTCTGCCARCACTCAAAGTAGGCAAGTGAAGCAAATCCTGCCAGCCTTGCCCTTTAGCCAAAGGTATGCTTCTGTTGCAYGTGAACAAAGCAACTTTTAAAAACATTTCTTTGTCTAAAACACTTTAAGACTTACCTAAGCACTACTAACTGAATTACTACAGTCTGAAAAGTGACTTGTAAAACCTTCTGGGCACAGACATACATGGGGGTTGTGCATAAGACTCACCTCAAATATTCCTTCTTCTAATCCCTTAGCGTCTGGCGTATCTAAGCCTTCTCAGAACCAGTCAAACAGAAGGCAGGAACCAGTCAATCAAACGGGTATCCAAAAAGGTCATCATAATGACAGCATGAAACCTGTATGGCTGATCCTACACATATGTCTTTGAGACAAGCGGATCCGTAAGAAAAATAAGACTTTGCTTCACAGAGTATGCCTATAAACTAAACTGTGAAGCAGACGTGTAGAGTACCAGTTTCCAGCAAATTTTATTCCCAGTAATCTACAGCCTACACATTCTGTAACTAACTGTTGGATCATTCATTACATCTGAATAGGATACTCTGGCATTTTTCGCTTCTGAATTTTTATTATTTTTAGTAAGAATGGTGTGTTCTTTGTAATCATTGAATACAAAAGACTTAAACTTTAATTTAGAGCAAAATCGCCCTGGCTAGCAGAACCTTGGCACAAGAAACAGGTTAAAAAAATAAAAAGGAAGAAAAAAAAACTTTTACTGCGCTTTGTTGAATTAAACAGCGTAATGGCAGCATTATTTATAACTTTCATGTACCATTTTTACAACACTACTTCTGTTAAATCATTGAGAATAAACATCTATGTTCATTCACTAATCTTTTTCCCAATTAGAATCTCTTGGAATTTGTGTACAATAGTAATTTCATTTCTTCTCACTTGCTAGCATCTTAATTAAAATCAGCTTATGTTGACTTTCATTTTTACAGTATAGCTGTATTTCACATCCTAGCACCTTCATGACCCCCAGAGAGTCATGAGCCTTTAATATTTTATTTTGACCTTGTTAAGTTACTGGAACCATCAAAGATTTCTCTTCTTTCCTTGGTAAGAGCTTTTTATCCTTCTCACAATCGACTGTATGTGCAAAAACACCTAGTTGAGAACGATGCTGCCTTTATACAACATTTATCTGTTCATTTATAAATAAGCATTTTTTACACCTTTAGTTTATGACAAGAATTAGTTTACAAACCATAAACTGCATTATTAATTGAATGAGGATCACTGGTTCAATGATACTTAAAAGGTCTTTTTTCCCAGAACTTCAGGACAGAAAAATGTATTTTTCCATTTTCAAATTAAAAAAAAATCAATAATTGGTGTTTTTCAAAGAGGRGCTTATAGTAGTCTTTTTCTACATAGAATTCTGAGTCTATAAAAMCATAGGAGGTTTGTAGGGAGAACCAGTATCTTTCATCAGAGCAGCTGACACAGCTGAAAAATAAGAATATCCAGACTACACACACAAGCCCTTCTTCAGGCCTGCAACAGAAAGCTTGCCTAGGTGTTTCAGCAGCATCATTCAGTCTAATAACAAGCACTATTTTGAATGCACACACCACATGAAGAAGCAACAGTTCAGATGACAAGCAAAAAGGTGCACAGTTATCTCCTTAACCCCCACTTCTTCTCCATCACCTGCAAATTTATCTTTTGAATTCACACAAAAGACAAAATATTGGGTATGCTAGCACTTATTTGCCTATATTTGGCTTCAGTCRGCATTCAAATTCTTCCAGTGTTCGTATTCTCAGAACACAGCCTCATACTCGGGCAAGTATTTTGGCACTGCTTGAGTCCTGCTGAACGAAGAAGTCTGATTACATGCTAGCATTTAGCAGACCCAGAATTCAAACTTACCTCTAGTGTGGATGCCACCATCTCCCTCAYGTGATGGAAAGCCCAAGCTGCCTAGCCTATCTGCCTGCTACAGAGAGCTATCTGGCCGACAACTTGACAAGGAGAGCTCTTTTTTGAAGGGCCCAACATCATCAAAGCAGTTGGGATTTACACCCAGTTAGTGCTAGTTTTAGACGGCACAACCACACAGAGACTGAGACATCCAGCATCTAGGAATACAAATGCAGGAAGCCCAGTTGGGAAGCATGCTGGATTTTTTGCTCCTTAGAAAGCACAGCAGACACAGCCACAAAAGTCTCCTCACTTGGGTTTCACTCACTACCGAATTTACRTTCCAGAAAGCAGAGCCTTAAGTTTGTCAGTTGTGAACAACCACCATTTGGCTACTCGGTGGAAGAAACTGGAGGCAGCCAGTGACAAGTGAGGGAGGTAAATTGTTTCTAGGATGAAAAGTTAAAAAAGATCTTTTTTTCAAGGAAGATCATAATGAGTAAGAATAAGGGTCAAAACTAAGATGGARCGGGTGAGAAGAAGGGATCAGATTTATTTTTGAAAGAAAGGAGCATGAAGGACAGGGACCAACACCATACAAACATGTACAATCCTCATTAGAGGATAGGGGAGGACACACAAGAAAAGATGCTGCTTGTGGTTGAGTCAGCACTTCAGCTAGAGAGAGAAACAAAATTTAGGAGCTTGCAAGGAATAAAGCTAATAGACCACCTGGGCATTTGCTATGGAAGAGATTATGGGAAAGTAAAGGGAAACTCCCAATGGAAGTAATTATAATTTCAGCACTTCATATTCTGTGCGGTTTTACTCAAGGATCAAAGAAGAATACTTAATTTAACTGCTTAACATGCTCATCTTCCTCCCCTCACATAGCATATCCTTTTCCCCCCAGCCACATTCAAACATGGCCTTTACTAGCCAAAGAGCAGCTTAAGTTGTCACMAAAAGTAGAGCTAATAGGAAGAAATGCAATACAAATATTTACAAAAACTTGTATTGCATTTTGTTGCCAGTGAGTGCTGGCTTATTGAGAAATACCCTTCATGTCACAGGTCAGGCCTGTGACAAGTACCTAACATTACTGAACCTGTAAGTAGCAGCATGAGAGTAGTTGCAGAGACCAGTATCAAAGCAATTCTGGAGACAGAGAGAGATTCTCCAGCTGTGAAAGCAAAGAAGCAACAGATTCCTAAGTACTAACACCTGTTTTAATGCTAATTTGTAGCTAAAGTCATAGGTTTTCATCTGTGTTGGCTCTCTATTTGCAAAACAGTTAAAACTAACCACCTCACCTTGCTGGTAGCACTTTTAAGTGACTGCTCTGGGACAGAGCCAGATTCTGCTCTTACAAAGACACAAGCTCAAGTGAAGACCATAAATTCCACTTGCACATTTGCAAAAGCATAAGTGGGCAGGCAAAATATCTACACCATAAAATTCTCATGTAGCTTCTTCCATTAAATGTATCTGAATTGATATTTTACATTTTTTTCTCAYTGGCATGAGAAACATGCAGCACACAAAAAGAGAAATGTTACCTCGCAAGTGGTCAAATGCAGTAAAAATTCTTAGGCTTCAGCAGTCAACATTCATGAATGGGCCTTTTGCCCCTCTGAGCTTAATGTGACTGCTTTGTTCCTCCAAYAGAAATGTGCTCACCTGTATAACGAATACGTGCCTTTATGAAAGAAGACTGTAGTGATGAACGCTATCTAAGGAAGGAGAACTGTGTTTTAAGACAGGCAGGTAAAAGATGGAAGAAATCATTCATTTAAAAGAATGAATGGAAATTCCCATCTGCTATTCAGACACTAATTTCCACCACTATCACTCAGTAAATAAACTTTTTTTTAACGCCACGTAAGACAGATTCTAGCTAACTCTTGCATTTCCACACAGGGAGAAGAGGCTAATCAAATTCTTGATCTGCACAGAAAGAACCTGAAGACACTCAGCAGCACACACTGCCCAGACAGACCAGAATCCAGCTATCAACACATACACACGCGGTGCACGCAGTGGGGCAGCTATCACCCCCAGAAGTTCCTAAAAGAAACAAGTAACCTATAACTGCTAAAGTATGACACCCCTGTGCTCAAACCTAGCCACATATTTGCATGCTATAAACATTAATTTAAGGATAAAAGCAGGGCAGATCTTTTGCTGTTACTGCAAAGCAACAATTTTGTTACCTCAAACCACACTGACAGTGGTCTCAAATTATAAATCTTATTTATATGCTCCTAAGATGAGTAGTTTTACTTCTTCTCTGAATGCTGGTATATAAGCTATATCTTTAAGGCTGCAATCATTTAAAATATGTGCTTTGCTGAAACTTTGAATACACTTGCAAATCTGGAAATTGTTTCTAAATTATTTCAAGATCTGAAAGCACTATGTGACCAACACTTCAGAAGTTCCCTGTGAGACAGAAAAACACTGTACAACTTTTAAAGTTGAGCAAATCATCCAGCAGCACATTACACAACTTGAACAAGGCCAAACATCACTTCAGTGGTTGAGCTGAGTCTCGCAGCTTGGTAATCTGCTACTAGCCACAAACGTTGCTTCCTTTCTCCATTATTAAAATGTATTGTGATACTATAACATTCCCTTTTCCAATGAATAGAAATAATTATATCATTGGAAGTCTTCGTCTTGGTAAGTTGAACATGCATATAAATTCTACCAAAGTAAATTTAAAGCAAGCCTGTGTGGTTAGACTATAAAAAAAATGCTCCAAGACTTGCTGAGTTCTCAAAACTGAAACCACAGACAGCCAAAATATGGCTGCTCACAGTCAGATACGGTGCKTCTGCTAATATTGGAAACTTTATCATAGTGTAGCAAATTTAACTTCTGATTAGTATGCACATAGAAAAAAATGCAGACCGAATGCACAGTAACAAAAATAGAAAACTCTCTAATATGAAGAATGAAAGTGAAGGGCCATCAGTTATTTTATGAAACACTTGACAATACTTATGAGTTAAATGGATCTAAAGCCCAGAGTTTGGTGCGTAGACTAGACGTTAAGGTTCGTGGTAGATTCACCTGCTGAATGGGAGGCCATCTGGAGTTAGCTGGTATCAAATGCTCAGACCAAGGATGTATCTGAACTCCCACTCCAACCTGGAGCTCAGGTACCTGAACTAGGGCTGCATCTGTCGAACTGGGGGGCAGGTTCTGGAGTCAAGCTGCAGTATAGCCTGAGAGGATTCAGAAACATGCACYGACCATCATTCCTCAAAACACTTCTATTAAAGCTGGAACACGATGCAAGAAAAAAATTGAGGTTCACAGAGCAAGCAAAGCAAGCAGGCAGCAAAAGAGCTTCTGCAGCTTAACAGATCGCCAAGGAGGAGAGTCCTGTGTTACAGTCCAGGCTTTGAGGGTTGTTTCTGGTTTTATCACACAACTTTGATGTAAAATAATATAAACGATCCACTGCCCAAATGAGTGCCTTCCCCAGCAGGCTACTGAGCTGTGCTGACTCTTGTGTGTTTTCATTCTGGTCTTACCACTCTTGCACCCTAAACGTGAAGGCACTGAACAGAAACTGCAGGTGCCTACTTCTTTTAGCTACTTTCTGGTTAAGGAAAGCTAAGAGCTTGCAATCTTTGCGCTTTTTATTATAAGGGCTCACAATAAATACTTCTTTTTCAGGAGCTGGTTCTTCCCGTGCATCTTGCAGCAAGTGTCACACGCTGACACACCGACGCGCCGAGTACGGTGTACAAGTCACACACGCACCATCTTTAAAAAAAACATCGTTCGCTGCCTTTCAAATTCACTTGCGTTTTATACCGTGGCACCGAGAAAAGCGCGTCCGCTTTTCCCGGGATCTGCTGCTGTGTTTAGAGAGAGCTCCCACAAATTCCCCGCATGGCACCGCTGCCAAAGCCGCGAGCACCCCGATCCCAGAGCCGTCCCTCCCCCGATTCCTCCCCGGGCCCATCGCAACCCCCAGGCGCGGGTTCGTGCCGGCTGAACCCCTCAGCGGCCCCGGCCCCCCGCACGCTCCGCCGCCGCTTGCCCCGGCCCCCGCGGCTCCTTGCGACGGCGCCGCCCCTCC
>NW_028186379.1:4097625-4132115 GCF_003343005.1 Rhea americana
CCCCGGGAGCGCCGCACCGGGCAGCGCGGCCCCGCTGGAAAGGGCGGCCAATGCGGGGCAGGTTTTTGCCTCGGACCCTGCCTTTGCCTGCCTGTGCCCCCCCGGGCTCCCCTCTCTTTCTGCCTGGCGCGCTCTCGCTTCCTTTTTGTCTCCTGGCTTCTGTTCTCGCAAAATCGAGGCCAGCACCTTTCGGTGCCAGGCTGCCTCCGCACCACCGGGCATGGGGGCCGCGGCAGGGGACTGCTGCCACCCCGCTCCCGGGGCCGCCCCGGGCGCCCACCGGGCCCGGGGGACACCCGAGCACCAGCGGGACCTGCTGCCACCCCGCTCTTGGGGACACCCCGGGCACCTGCCAGGCCGTGGGGACACCGCGGGCACCAGCGGGACCTGCTGCCACCCCGCTCTTGGGGACACCCCGGGCACCTGCCCGACCTGCTGCCCACCCTGCTGCGTGTGGCACAGCGGGGTCTGGAGCAGGACCATCCTCATCCACTGCCCAGTGTCCTAATGGAAAACGCGAAAGAATAAGAGCCARGAAAGCTTCCCTTTGTTGACTGCTGTTTATCTATTTTTCTTTTTTTCCATAGTGCTTTATCGGCAGCCAAGGTTCCCTTCCCGTTTTGTAAAATCTGAGAGCGAGGAGGCTGGGGAAACGTGGTTGCTGTCATGTGGCTGTCAAAAGCAAGTGGCATGGCAAGTCTTGCTGGCATGAGATCTGTAGGAAGCCTCTAATCCTTTTGCGTTTGCCTTGATGATGATTTATGAAAGCCTTCCCTGTTTCGTAACAGTCTATAAAAAGTTATTTCAAGCCGAGCGAGGAACAGAGTTAAAAGTTCCTTTTACTAACTGAGCCTTATCCATCAGACTACACTGCTTTTCAAAATGAACATTCAAACTACGTGCAATTTCTGTAGCCTGCACCAACCACTCCCCCCCCCCAAAAAAAAAAAAAAAAAAGAAAAAAAAAAGGAAAGAAAATCTGGATTACTAACGTTGTTCACTCGGTTCATTTTTTTTCCTGGTAAAACAGGTATCGAGACCCCCTCTAGTGGCCGAGCCACAAACCGGTATCCTGCAGCAGTAGTGACCGAGGGGGTTGGGGTCTCAACGCCCCCCACTCAGGGATTCATGCAGGGAGCTATGTGGTTGCATCTCATGCAGCTGGCTTTTTCTAGATTTTATTTGGTAATATAGCTTGCTCTAGATGAGAAGCAACAAGCTTTAAAACAAGCTTTAACTATTAATAATCTGTGAATTACCATATGACATACATAAATGCAATGTAGGTGTGCCGCTGCTTTCTGGTCTTTAGCCAAATAATTCTTGTCACATATTTTAAACATTAAATGCTGAGAAAAAAACGAGAAAGGCAGCTAGTTCTTTTATCTTCTGGATTAGGTCGTAAAACCGGGCTAGCACCTGGGATGTAGAAAAATGTTGTAGTATGCCATGTAATATGGTAAATGTCAAAATTGTAATAGTAAATTGTCCACTCACATGGAGGTCCTAGTCTGATTTGTGCAGAGCCCGTGGAGTATATAGTGTTTTGGAGTGATATTCACTTGTCTCTTATGTGTTTGTTTTTTCTATGTCTACAGCTATATCTTTTATTCTAGAATTCGTCTCCTTGTAGTGTTACATGTTTTTGTTTTTCCCTCCATAATCTTGCACTGTCTTTCTGTCATGTCTCGGAGTCGTATGATTGATGGAATACAGTGTTGTTAGCAAAACTAACAGAATCTGCAGTGAAAGAGGATACCCAAGACAAAGAAATAGGGTTCTGCTTAACCTCTTGGAGGTTAGAGGAAGGTGGCGAAAGTAGATTATGAAGAACCTCAAAACAGTGAAAATGTTGTTGAATTTGGTGAGCATTATAAAAAGAAATCTGCCTAAATACTTGTTCAAAATGCAAATCCATTTGTACCATCTGAATTTATAGTTCCTAAGAGTTTGCTTTCTATGAATATTCTGGTGATAAATTTTTGTGGACTATTCCTGGCGATAGTAAATAGCAGATGCTGGAGAATATTAGAATATTCATACTCCTGTTTGTGATCATTCACACTAGAAATCTGATTCTAAATAAAGCTTTTGTTCTTGCGGAGAACAGAAGCCTGTCATTTTACCCATGTGTTCGCTCAAAATAAAATAGATTTTGATCCCCCCAAATTAATCACCTGCTACTAAATGTTTGACCAGAAATATTAGGTAAATAATCTAAAGAAAAGAAAAAGATCCTCATTCTCCTGAGATTTTGCAGACAGAAAAGAATTTTCATTGTTAATTTTTAACTTRTCTCTCCAGCTATACGTCTCAATGAAGCAAGAGAGGAGTTTCTTCCGAGAATGACTACTTCAGGTATTCTGATAATTGCAAATGAAGTATTTCCTGTCTAAAGTCAGTGAGTCTTGACATGTCTAGCTATGAATTTGTGTACCTTTGAAGGATAGGCTTGATCTTTGTGATAATAGCAAGTATGGGGTTATGTAATATCAATTTCCACAACATTTAAATGTAAATTGATACAGTTAATTGACATGTCCTGTAGATTAAAAGAAACTCTTTCACATTTCAAGGTAGGATAGCCTCTTTCTATTTAGCAGAAAAAAACATGAGAACCCATGAAATTACAGGGAAATTACTGTATCAAAGGGGAAGCAAATTCAAAAGAAACAAAAATAGCCTTGCTATGTGTAAAAGCACAAAGTGATATCTATATTGTACAATACACTTAAATCTCAGTTCTATTTTGTAGAAACTGTTAACAGACTCAGTCCTAGTCTTGATTTGTCCAGAGCCCAAATTTATCCATTATTAATATTGAGTATACTTAGATAATAAGAATAAACAATATTTTAAACAAGGTACTATCTTTGATGTAGATTATTCCCTGGCTTTCAGCATATGTATGCTCCATATAGCCCRATAAAAATCTCTAACTTAATTTACATTCCTGATGGGATGAAATGATTCTGCCTGTTCTCATGATACCTGCACTTTTATGAGAAGTCCAAGCTTCTCAAAGTTTTGAACAACTTAGAAAAATCACGTTTCTCAATGTATGATCTCAGAAACCTTCCTGTATATAGACACAGTCATTGATAYTAACAATGGGAAAGCAAAGGGAAAATACCAATATATATGCTTCGTATTATGCATGAGAAAGATGTGAAAGCTTTTGTGCTTTTCATTCCTAGAGAGATTTTTTTTAAGATTTCCCAGCTTCTAGAATCGTTGAGTACAGTTCTTATTAACAGAGATCCAATATTTTTTTTTTCTTAATGGAGAGAAGAAAGAGTTTGTCGGAGAACAAACATTTAACAAACGAGTCCTCAGACCATACATAAACTCCAAAGTGACTTTGAGTTAGGTATGTGCAAGATGAAGACCTACATTTGGAGAACCATCCGTGCAAACCTTTCTGACTGACATTTGAGTCTATACTGCTGCTATGCTCCAGACTGTGGAGTGGCCCTGGTTCCCCAGACAGTTTTTATGGTCTGATTTGTGTCTTTCCTTTCAAAAACAGGGCTCTCTGGAGCAGATAGGTCACWTGCCTACTGAATAGTCATTAGTATCATAGCTAACTAATTATAACGACTTTGTGAATCTCAGAGGACAAATCCTAGCTGATAAATAGGTTTTTAAGTTTCTATAAGATAAAAGAGAATACAAAGTCATTTTTCCCCCAAACAGCGGATTGAAAACCTAAAAATAACAAATAAAGGAAAGTTCACAGAACTATGCTACTTTCCTTCAACGTTCCAGATGACTTTTCCCTTTTGAGTTAACAGCTTACTGCATATCTAACTATTCACACATATTCAACATCCTAATTTCCTCTCATTCAAATTTAGACAAAGTAGACACTTTCACTTTGGAGGAAGCAACAGTTACTTAGAACTTTCTTTGTTTTACTGACTTGGCAGAACACTTCTTGCTTTATAGCTGCAGAAAGAGAGAGCTAAAGTGCAAATATAGATGAAAAAAATTGATTAGATAGGTCACTAGATGGGACCTGTAAAGACATGGATCTCTGCATCAGTCAGACTTACTGAATCTGAAAGAAATTCATAAAAGACATCTAAGATAGCATTTATATCATTAGCTCCCATCTGAGTCCTCTTGGACTCCTCTGGCCATCTGGCCAGAAATCAGTGCACCTTGAGTCTCCTTAACCATAAGCCCCCCTCATCCAGTACTACCAGTCAAGCTTCGTGTTGACGCTTAGCAGCCAAGTCACCATGGACTGTTCAACTCTTGAGGCCTTTCCAGTTTTAGAGCAACAGCATTTCAGATTATTCTTAYGGAATCTGGCATAATCCACTACCTCTGATTGCTGGGTTGTTCCAGCAAAGTAGCAATGTCTTACAATGCATGATAAACTTTTGCTTTGCAGGGAGGACAAGAGTTGGAAACCTAGTTAACAAATTTTTTTTCAGGATGAAACCTGACATATTATTTCAGTGTGATGTAAATAACTTGGCAAAAATGTTTGGTTTAATTAATTAKGTAAATTAAAGGAAAGTAAAAACTATTTGGCCCGCTGCTTTGATTATATAATAGGAATAAAAATATAAATGTTCTGCTCAAGGCAGCAAGACATTTGACACAAAAATKTAGTGTTGTCMTGMCCTAAAATGCTAATCCTTCTTTTGATGTTTATATTGCTTAGCTGGAAAGGGAGGCAATGCATTATTCATTCTTCGATGTTACGAAAGAAGACCTTTATAAGCAATATATAATCCATATTTATACACTCTCTACACTACTTGGCAATATTACTCAATGTGAGCACAAGCCATAATAAGACAAAWGTAAGAAAAATAAATGAAAATATCAGTAAATAGCAGAGGTACACTATATTCTGGTATGAATAAATTATGTGAATCATAGTGGTTGCAACAGCAGGTGGTGGTGTAGTTCAAGACTCTTTGTGATTATTCACTTTTTTCCTCATACTCCAAAGAGGAAGGTATGAGGGCCTCAGACCTGGTGCATATTTTAGACCTGCACCTTTAATTGGTGAACRAGCTGGAGATATCAGTTGAATTTTGTTAGCTCTGCAGAAAACATATAGATAATAGGTTGGTCACTGCTTCTGAGTGCTAAACCTGCTGYTATGACTAATTTATGAGTGTTCATCCTATTTGTCCTTTCATGTTTCTTCCTGTCTCATACATCCTATTTTAATGAAACTGCAGACTGAGAGCTCACCAGGGCAGAGATYTTCCTTGTCATGTTGTTTTTAAAGTTTTTTGTACAATGGAGCTCTAATCAGTGGCTGGAAGCTGATAAAGATTTTGAAATTACTAGAGTCAAACATGTTACTACCGTTAGATTTAATCATTAAAAAAATGTATAGAAAAATTTCTAGTGAAATTGAACTTCAGTGTGTTTTTCTTTTCCTTTCTTAATAATAAGCAGCATCTTTCAAATCTTTTAACTTACAGAACAGAATTATAAAATGCAAACTAGTTGCGGTTACAACTGCAATTGCATCTTTTACATAGAGATCAAGCTCTTGCTATGGAATATGAAAGCATTTTGTTTAAATTCTTCCAGGGATGGAATCTAAGACTACAGTAAAATATTTAAGCAGGTGAATCTAATCTTTTGTATATTTCATGCAATTTTAAAGTGTGCCATATTTGTTACAGAAATAATACTTAAAAACCAGTGGTTTCTAAGGCTGAAATGTTTACTGAATCATAAACACTCATTTTGGACAATCAAGCTTTCTGTTGTTTCAGAGAACAAGTATCAGACAAATACATCATATATAGGAAAAAAAATTTTCTCCATGTTGCTGTACCAGTACGCCTTACCTCTTTCTGAACAAAAAGGATCACATTTTAGTTTGAAGGGCGTGTTTGTATATCAGCTGCACTCAACTTCTCTTTTAAGGTTATTGAAAACAATATCTCTGCTGCAGATTTGGGTGTAGACAGAGATGCAGAAAAGGAAGACGAGAGATAATTTTGCTGAACCTAAGGGCAATCAGTCTCCTTTTCTGAATATTCTGAGTCTCATGTTAGCTACATACTAAACATATGAGGCTGTTGATACTAAATTGAGATTTTGCTATGCAGTTGTTTCAAGTAGATCATGCTTAATCAAAAAGTGACTCTCCGTGTCGTGGGCACTGCATAGCTTTTGTTGACCACTGGCCTTTTATATAGGCTGATGTTTAGGTAAGTTCTTTTCACCACAGTTTAAAATTTTGTCTTTCTTAAGCCTACAGTAAAGTCATGTTGAATTCATAACTTCACAATTACCATGACAATGCAGTGATATCAAAGCCTCGGCTTTATTCTTTCTTTAGAATAGAAGAAAGAGCTGGGYTAAGAGCAGAGCTGCTTTAATTGTTCTGTCATTTCTTCTGTGTATGCGAATTGTGTGCAAACCTATGAAGATTTAACTTATTATTTTCTTTGGTATTCCAGCATCTTTACTGTATTTCTTCACRCTGACAAATTTTGGCTAATGGATTTGTTTGACAACTGTTCCCTGCAAAAATGTATTATGATACTCAAAATTCATGAGTAAGTGCTGAAGCTGTATGATTTGTTAACTAAGTCATGTGTTATAAGCCTTGAGAAACTAAATCGGCAGTTGTCCAAGATAAATTTTATTATTTCAGCTACAGAACTGAAAACTATTCATCAGACTATTGCAAAAACAAAGCTTCACTCATTCATTTGTCGAAAGCAAATTAGTCAAAATATCAATTTAGAAATTATTTACTTCAGATGTTCATGAATTATTTATCTCACCATTTTACATGTTTAACTATGATACCAAATCCTCTTAATTAGATACAAATATTTTTAATGATAGAGAGGGCAGCTACCAGAGTAGAAATCCCATCTTCAYGTGTTTTGGATTTAACAAATGTTTTCTGCTCTTTTATTGAAATTCTGTCTAAATATAGTTYTGTATACTTACGCAATTTACTGATTTAAACTCAGATAGCCACTAGCTTGGCTGCTTTGTTCTTAAGATATGTCCAAGTATAGATGCTCTATGTTATGTATGCAAATAGAAATCTTGTGGGCTATAATGTTTTTGCAGTTGATGGTTTCTGTTTTCTTCRTGGTCAAATGTAGAGATTTTCGATTATTCATTGGGCTAGTGTATCATTCAGCTACATGTCCCTACAGGCCTACTGATATTGAGGATCCTGGATTCCAGATGAAGGTATTAAACTTCTCTACAGTTTTACCTAAGATATCAAATAAATATATGGCTCCACATTTGTCCCTTAATRTTTGGAATGAAACCTTACCTCTGCAAGGCAGAAATAGTTTTCCTCACTGACTTCAAAGGGGTCAGTATTTCACCCTTCATTTCCCTGCTGGATACTGCCTTTTCCTTTAAGCCTCCATGTATCATAAGAAGTGATGTACTTTGGAAACCATTATGTGACACACTAAAAATCGTAATGCCACAAGGCAACATCAATATATATTTTTATGTACAAATGGGAGAAGGTAAACTAAGAGAGAGAAATGTTCCTGACTCACCAAACTCAATTTGTTGTATTTTTAAATGAAAATACATCCTTGTGAGTAATAAAAAACCCCATGTACTTGCTTAGTGCCATTCCGCTAAAGGCAGCTGTCAGATAAGCATATGTTTACCTACAAATCTACTCTGTCATTTCTCATTCACAAAGATTAGAAGTGGGATTTTGAGCTCATGTGGATTTGTGAGAAAGAGGCCAGTATCGAAGAGGTTCTATATATCTCAGGTGTTGGAGCATGACTCTGGGGAATCCTAGATCGTAGTAAGTTAAACTTTATTCTGAAATTGAAGCAGAAGAATGGAGAGGGCATCATGGATGACCTTGCTTACTTGTGTGGTTCGGTTTCTCCAAACATCTATCCTTTGCTTGAGATCCTTTGCTGTAATTTAAGCATCCAAAATATAGAATCATAATCTAAGTGTTGATATGATGGAGTTCTACCATAAAGTTAATGATAAAACTGTSTGTATCCTGCAACCGATTGCTCTCCAAATTCCTAGGAAAAGAAGTGAGCTTTGCTTCACATTAAGAACTGGATACAGTTACCTAGTATGCCCATACTGCTGCAATATCCTGCTACCGTACAGAGCTACAGAGACACTAAGCAAGAGGGATGGAAGCTCTTACAATGTGGGCAGGTCATTTCCCATTTCATTTCCTAAACTAGGGTCCATTCTCTGTATGCGACTGCCCTGGCCCCGAGGAGTCACAGTTCTGGGAGAACAGGGAAGGCAGGAGTGCGTTCCCTTTCTTACAGAATGCCAGGGATTCCCTTCACTTGTAGCTGGGATTTTYGAAGTCTAGCCATTACTTTATTACTTCTTGAACTCTAGGCATTACTTACTGCTCTAGACACATCTGCTGGTGACTTTTCAGAATTCGACATGTGTTTTTTGGTCAGGGGTGGCGATCCATTAATTTTCAAGGCCAGGTCTTGATCACAGTTAAGTTAAAACCAAACCTTCGTTAAAATCACGGTCATCTACATTTCCTCCGTGAAACTATCCATAATACTTAGATGAAAATCTGTATTTATAAACTTGCTATTTGTGATTTAGGAGGGTCTATGGTCCTGCAAAGATCAGAGTCCCACTGAGGTAAGTATTGTAATAAACATATAATAAAGAACATGCCTATACCATAAATAGAGTTTGCCATAAATATATATATGGTCTATACAACAAATAGATGTTTACAATGTAACTATCTAAGAGTGACCGTGGAAAAGACTGAAAAAGTAAACCAAGGAGAAGTGAAGTCTCCAGCTTAAAATCAGCATTAGAGGTAAATGACCATGCCAAGAAAAGAGCAAATATCTCCTGATAGCCAGGCCAGGAACCTACCTACAACACCTTACTGCCTTCCTGTCAGCTCTTTTCTGCCCTTTTTTTTTTTTTTTTTTTTTTTAGTATCAGTAGTGTTTTGTCAGTCAGTATCGCACTACAAAGGGTTGCCCATGACCTTAAAGTATTTGTGTCTTCTGTCCTTTTTTTTTTTTTTTTTAAGGAAAAGATAGGCTTGATTAGCTAGTTCTTTAGCTTACTCAATTTTGTGCATAATTGATTGAATATTGAATACTTATTTTGTATGTTATATAAAATGGACATGAAAACATTCAGAGTACAAATAAGCTTTCAGCAGTAACTGAAGGTCCTACTGTATATGACTCAAAAAGAAAGTAAACAAAGGTGCCCAGGCCCAACTTGCCTTTCATTCCACAGATATAAAAACAAAGCAAAAGCTCAGAAGTCCTATTCTCATTATTAAGCTGACATTTTGAAAAATGTAAAAGCATTAAATGAAATACAAATTCTAGTGATTTTTTTTCAAAGATGAGTGCCTCAAATGATATGATTCTAAAAGTGCACATTGGATTAAACATAAAATTTGGTGAAAGGTACATAAAAGAGCTGTAAATAAGCATCTGTGTGTAAATAATTTTAACACGTTATAAGCTTAGTTGGACAGAATGGGGGCTATAAACTTTTTTAGGATTATGTGGTTCAGCGGTACAGCTTCTCGGCTACAATGAACATATAATGCAATATTTCAAAGCCTGGGCAGTCCCCCAGAGAACGCAATGAAAAGAAAGTTATATGCCAATTGGTTAAGGCCTTGCTGTGAACACCAGTGAAGAGATGACATGCTCAGAAGTCCTGCTTACCAGTGGCAGTTTTGCCCAAGAGCATGAGAAACACTGCACCTTCAAAAGGTTCAGAAAATRAAGGGGAAGAGCCCCACCACAGGAATGGTGAAATATCTGTATGTCTTCAGGAGGAAATGCCTCAGAAGAATGACGTATTTGGTGGAATAATCTAATAAAACCGATCCTCTTATATCAAAGTTCACCCCCCTAAAAAAGAAATGGAGATGTCTGGTACAATATTAAGGATGAAATCAAAGTACCTCCCTTTGCAGGAGTGCCGTGAGGCAGCTGAGGAGACTTGCTGATGATTGACCGAGATTAACCCTCCACACTGATGAAATATAATAGAATTAAGCAATATGTGGCACAGGGCAAATGAGGTTGTTCACCAGCCTTTCTTGGTTCTGTCAGATACCTCTGACAGTGTGTTAAACWCTCAGACTCTAAAAACACCCAAATTAAGCAAATTTTATTTTTCAACCCTAATTAGGAGCAGCAGCAATTAGATAGGGCAGCAGAATTTCAGATAGCTCCATTCCATAGATCAGCCCAGCTGGAATGAGGGAATAATTGAGAAGGATGTGTTTGTGTAAGTGTGTGAGAAACCACCCATGAACACATGTGTGAGCACATCTGTGTGTGTGTGTGCGTGTATGCGTGTGTGAAATCCTTCTTCTCTCTCCACTAGTATAGAAGAAATAATTTCTGCKGTCATTAGAAAGCTGCAAATAGTTTTCTTAAAATATTTTGCCACAACTGGGGGCCTATTTTCCTCTCTATAGGCTGCTTAGCTCTTATTAATATCAATGGGGGTTTTGCACACATGTGGAGAATAAATTAGATTCTTCATTGTTTCCTTCTGATAAAATTAAATGTTTTTTCCACATGTTAAAAATAACTCTCATACTGTTGTTCTCATGATACTGGAAATGCAGAAGATCAGTCACTAAATGAATTTTAAGTTATTTTGCCCCTTAATAAAAGGTCTAATCCTASTTTGTCTAGAATCAGAAACTGCAAGACGAAGAGTTCCCTCAGAGCTTAAGTGGAAGATCAAGCATCAGTTTTGGCATGGCTTTGTGACTACTGATTTCATTCTTAGGTGAGGTGGAAACCTTTTTCACCCAGTGTGGTGCCTTGTATAGACCAGATTTGTGAGTAAGAGTTCCTTCTTAAGTGTTTGATTATGGATGATTGAAGTTTTATCCTGTCCAATTCCTATCAATAAATCATTTACTTTTTTCTTATTTACAAGCATCAGAAGACAAATATTTCTGACACAGCCTGTATCGAGACAGTCTTAACTCATTTTCCTCTGATGCCTGTAAGTAAAAAATACTAAATGAATTTTCACTGACATGACTTTGAGTTGCTACTTAATACCATCATTACGCAGGAAGTCATTATTGTGCATGATTTGGTATATGTTAGATGATAGGATGGATTTTATGTTCTTTGAAGTGTTTTTTGTAGGACAAATGCTTATATTTTTAGCAGACCTATTAATATTTACTCTTGATGGYGCATCAAAGAAATAGCTACGGGGATTATTTGTTAGACCTTTTGACATTTTTAGAATATGGGATGTTGAACATTAACATTCAGCTCAGTCATAAACAYGATTCCCTGAGGGATGATGACATCAAACAAATTGGACTATCTTCTTAGAAACTGCATTCCCCGTGGATCACTCAGTAGCAGAGAATGATTGAGCATTATAACTTCTTAGGACTCGCTGAGGATGCAGCTGCATGTGTAAATGGAAGAGGAATGGTGTGTCTATAATATCTGCCTACCTGTCTTAGAAGTGATATGAGATGGGTGATTACTTACAACTTGAGAGAGTGGAGGGAACCATAATATTAGAAAACTGTTGTTGTAGATACATTCTTGGAAAATAATTTGACAGAACTTTATTAAGTAAAAYTGTGTGAACTCAACTTTAAGCTATAAGTAAGAAGAAAAAAGTGAAAGGCCAAGAGAACTTGAGCTTATGCGATAGATGGAGGTGAGAGGGAGACAGGAAAAGAGAGTCAATGAAGTTACTTGACCCAGGATTAACAGAAAATCTGGTACCGAAATAAGAAATAAGTTCACCAAAGTCCAGAATCAGCATAATTTTTTGATCATTATTTCTTTTAGAGTTTAGTAACATAAGCAATAGTTTTTCGCTGGGATTCATAAACTATTTAACTTTGATTTTTTTCTCAAAACAGCAGTTAGCTGCCCTAAGCTACAGGAATTTGTTTCCTATTCTAAACTCAATATGCCCCAGAGTGTCTTTATAATCTTGAGACAACACACAATTTTTGATGTCTAGTTGTACTTTTTCATATTTTCTTTCAGTTTTTCTTGGATTGCAAGAACAGATCACAAAGTAGGTTRGACAGTCAAAATTATACCTTGTGAATGAACAGATATGAAGAGCAGTGATATTTATTTTTGCTTCTTATTTTGACTTCTGAATTTCTTTCAGGCTTGACTGGAGTTCAGCATGCTTTCTGGGTCCTTAGGTGCTTTTGTCTGAGATACTATGACACAGAAGGCTTGCTATGAATCAAATCAGTCGCCCCGTATTGGGTAGGATCCAGTCCAAGACTGGGACACCTGCATTTAGCTTCCTAGTTGCTTTAGTGAATTAGGTCCCTTTATAYTCAATCAAGATTTTGTCAGTATCCTCAATGGAGCATAAAGAGGCTTTCTGCTCACCAGGTAATAGGTATCTATTTTAGACTGCAGAGCTGATTCATGCTCCACGCTCTGCTGGAACTGAATCCTACTGGAACTAGAATCCCATCTGGAACTGAATCCCACCAGGAATTTCCCAAAAAACAGATGTTCTAAATCCTCCAGTGTGTTGAAGTCCATCTTTTCTAGTCCAGAGAGATTAGAGCTGGTTTACAGATTTTTATCCACTTGGTTTAGAGAGGTTTTAGGAGTTTGCCATACTAGGTCTAACTATTCACTTTACTAATCCAGCATTTTGTTTTAGGCAATCGCCCTGTGATGGTCTTAGTATCACAGAGATAAGGCATGCTCTGTGCGGTCTTACTGCTTCTATTTGAGCCTTTTCCATGCTGACCGTTTTCCTTGAGAATAATCCTAATCTGTTTAAATCTGTTTGGTTAGATATTCCTTGGAGTGCAGGTTACTCRTTTTTGAGAGCCTTTTGTCGTAAATTTTGCTTCTTTTGAAGAACACCTGCAAAAAATTACTATCCTCTTCTGCTGTTCATCAGTTAACAGTTATTGTTGTGAGGCTTTATCTTTTCAGTACTGAAATAAAAGTCCACTTGTCACTAGCTTTTAAGGTCCTTTTATTCTTGTATTCCAGGTTGATTTGAAAATTAAAGGAGTACCAGCTACTTTGACAGTGTCCATTACATTCTCTTAGACATTTCCAAACTTGAATACCAGATGTAATCCTAATTCATAGACCGAGCAGTGATTTCCTACTTCAGGAACATCTCTCTTTTTCACTGGATTCTTTTTGATGTCAGACCACTGAGTATTTTCAATCAAGTACTTCAGTGTGGTCCTATTTGTTAGTTAATCTTGGAGTCCTGCTGTTCTTGTTCCCCAGCCACACACACAGTAACTAGCTAATGCACCATCCTCCCACACTCAGCATTTGCCATGAGTGCTAACATTTTAATGRTATAAAAACAATTTATGTGTTAGCAACTTCCTTTCCCATTCAGTCCTACATAAAACCTTCAGGGCAGGTATGTTAGCATGCAAACAGAGATACAATGRTGGGAGTTTAAAGGCCCATTCTGTCATTAATCCGTTGTTGCACTTTGTCAAGATCAGTKTAAATTGCTGATATATTTGATTTATCTTTGGCATTATTTGTGGGATTTATGCTATATACAGTGAAATGGGACTGTGCAGTGCCTGAGATCTTTAGACTGCAGGAGGTAGAACAGTCTTGGCCAGATCAGCACCATTCCAGTATAGGCATTGGTAAGGACTTTCTAACGTCCTCTCCAGGACTCGTGAAGCTCCATGTGTCAAAGAGTTCTCCAGTCTGACAATAAGYGGTGAGAGAAGGTAGTTCCTTTTTTACACTTTAATTTTTGCCACTCCATTAAAAAAGTGGCTGTTTGTCACTTTTTTTCATACCCTTGCAAGTAAGAGAATGAAATAATGAATCTTAAGTTTTCCTTAGAAGACAATGTTTCTGACATTTTTAACATTTGAACTAAAAGAGAAGCCAAACAAACCTTCCCAACCRAAGTTATACTGGCATTACCTTTGGAAATACATCCTAGAATACAAATCTATTACAATCTTAAGGGCAGAGGAAGGACATCAGAAGTAATTTCTATTAAGCAGTKTGCATTCTTTTCTAAATTTCTCCATCTAGCCACTGATGATAAAAATCTCAGTAACAAGCTATCCTGTATCTTCTGRAAAAAAACAGCCTGTAAATGAGTTTTCTGTAAAGATATGTTGGTACAAGTCTGGAAGCCTACACACTGGTTAAGCTGGTGCTGGCATTATGTCTCTCCACTGACTCCTGGTACTGCTTATGAGATACGTCCTCACCCAAGCGTGTCTTTCCATGCCCTGTATGTAGTTGCATGAAAAACAGCAATGTAAGCAGCTGGTGTGATCTATGTATGCTTGTATAGTCTGTGTAGCAGCTTGCTTTGGACAGAGTATGATGGCTTTTTACCTTTGCTAACTTAATACTATTTCACTTGTCACTTGGCTGAGACCTACACTAGATGAATGTTATCGTTTTCCTGAACTGCAGGTTGCTGTTCCACAAAGCCTCAAAGCAGTTACATTTCACTTAATGGCAGTGGGAAAGACCCAAACATCTTTTCTGAAAGTCAGCTAGTTGATCTTCCTGTAAAACCCATATAGCACCTACACATTCCCAAATGTGGAAGCTGAATATCACTGGTTTATTTGTCCTGATGGACCTTATCAGAAAACCTTGCTGCTCGTGCTGAGGTGCGGTGAAACTTCTTATGACTGAAACGGACGCTGCCAAAAACAAAAATTAATTTAACTGGAAGTGGTGACAAATCACACCAAAGGATTTTAGATTTGCTTTCCTTTATGTGTGAACCTGTTTAACCCAATAAACAGCTCTGGACTCCAGCAATGTCTTACTTGTATGGAAGAGAATGGGGAAATGGACAAGGCAAAAAGACTGATGCTTCTGCCTTGTGCAAAACCTTAAATGAGGCTAACAGGGGAGACAGAAATATTCACTGCCAAAAGAGAAGTTCAGACTATGTCATCCCCAGGCATGCTGACTGATACATTCCTCTGTGAACATTTTAGAGCCAGCAATGGGAAAACTTACCTATCAGCAGCTATTGTAGRAATAGCAGAATTTTGGTTAGTAGTTACGTTTAAAATAAAGGAAGTGCATTGTTCCTATGACCTCTAAGAGTATAAAATCTGTGTGCTTTCTTTTTGTGCCAAAGTAAAAGAACTAACAATCATAAAGGGAAGTTAAGTTCCCTCACACTTTCCTGCTTATTTTGTTGAAAGCAGATCTTCCATCCTGCTGGATACAGYCTGCCAGCTTTTATTTTCTTCTGTTTCTCCTAATCCATGTTATAGCTGTCTTTTGTGTCCTCTCCATGCTGTTACTCCTTTCACACCATTTCCTGTGACTTGCTCCTGCTATGGCGTGGAAACACCAGATGTAATCCTGATTCATAGACTGAGCAGTGATTTCTTGCTTCAGGAATGCCTCTCTTTTTCACTGGAATCTTCTGATCTTCTGATGCCAGACTGCTGAGTATTTTCAGTCAAGTTCTTCAGTGTGGTCCTAGTGGAAACTAGACAGGCACATACTGGTATGCTATAGTAGCACTTCCAAGAGATTTGGTGGCACACCTCACARACAGCATGCTCGGGGTTATTTTTCTGCTATTTGTACTTCTCAGGCGCCTATATCTGCCACAGAGGAGGAAGTGCAGCCCCGGACAGTGCAAGGGGTGCGTCCGATATTCTTTGATGCTGTAGAATTTGCTGCCAAACTGTGCTCTAGAGGCAGTTCTGTGGCCTCACGGTTGGGTGTAAAGCCTTAATGTGAACTGAGTAAATCAGCCCTGTGTTTGTCACAGTCTGTGCCTTGTCTGGAGGAATCAATGTGCTTACCAGATGGTTAAAACAGAGCTTACCAAACAACATACAAACATCATACTGTCAAAGTATGGAGCTGATGTATGAGACACATTTTCCCAGTGTCAGTGAGGTCTGTGAGTCTTCAGGCAGGCTGAAGTAAGAGCTTGCATTTTGATGCAAGTTCCACTTGTTTCCTTAACTTTGCACCAGGGACTTAACTTTATACAATTTAACATTTCCAGCAGCAACATCTAGCTGCATCCATTCTGCCTAGGGTAAAAAGCTGTAGCAGCGTCACGTGGATTCAAAAAAGCAGCTCCTTTATTTTCRCTGATCCAACTATGTCGTACCACACCTAATTTCTGTTCCAGTACACCCATTCACTCCTCAGTGCACCCCTCTGTTTTCAGATCCTTCCCCAGATGCATGTTTTCTGGATGATTGTGAAAATCCCACCTGCGACCCTCCCAGCCACCCAAACCTCCAAAAAGTAAGGGCCGTGAAACAAAACCATCCCAGATTTTCTGGAGTGCTGCACCCAGACCAATGCAAAATTAGTGTTCAGCTGACTGAAATACAGTGAGGCAACTGTATTGCACCAGGTAAGATTAAATCAAGAATTTTCAAGAAATGAATCACTGTTATTTTGTATAGGAAGTGGCACTGGGCTGCCCTGGTTGTCTAGTCACTAATCTGTGTTCTCAGGACTGAGCCTTCCTGCTCACTATTTCCTTATTTAAATCCATCAAAAAAACTCCTATTGCCAGGCAGTCTGGTCAGTGAAGGCTGGCTGGTTTTATATGAGTGGAACTAATGTGTTTCTCATACTATTGCAACAGCACACTTTATCATTATTTTCTGTTCCATGTTCTTTATTCACAGAACACTACAAGTAATACAATGACTTTGCTGCACCACCAGAATATTTCTGGGCAAGGAGCACTGAAACAGCCCTTCATTCACCTGCTTTTCTTCGGGTACACATTGCCCCTTAGTTAGCTGTCTATGCACATAGACCATTATCCTACATTTGTCAGATTAAGACTGCTTTGCAGATTACATGGGCAGCAGCGTAGAAGGGAATTTGGTCTAAAATACTTAGTCCTTAGCTTCATCATATTCAGTGTATTTCTGCATGGATTTATCAAAGGAAAAGCCAGTCTTTTTATTGCTCACTTGAGCTTTCTTGAACATTTGAAAAAGAATTCATTTTACAAGGAATTATACTAGCTACTTATGCAAAAAAAGTGTGCCTTTAACCTTGCCTTTTCACTTGTGGCATTATTCGCTTTCTGTGATGATGTGAAAGGACGAGGGTGGTGGCAAAAAAATCCTCCCATGTATGATTTTGTTATGAGATCATGATAACTGATATTAACTTACCTTAAACAGCTTATCTTTTGTTAGCATTCCTCTGTCTCGCTTGCATGCAACTGTTCTAGGAAAATCTGGGCAAGTGATTCTGTCCTATAATTGTCAGCTAACTCTGTCTTACAAATCATACCAATCAAAGTGGTATGTCTTTGGACCCTGGTCAAGAGAAACCCAGCAGGGCAAGTTGCTTCTGCTATCTGTTAAATTCTTGCAATGTCAATTAATTAGAGATCGAATGGAACACTTTATATCCAAAAACCCCAAGCAGTTTTCCTGCTCATCAAAATAGTCCTTTCAGATTTTTATTTCAGCAATAAGAAATACCTCTTCCTTCTCTTTCTCCCCAGGACTCAAACAATCTCCAAAATATTATCAATTATTAAGGCAGCCTTATTAATACTACTTTCAGACTGTCTCTACTTTCCTTTCTGTTCTCTCTCTCTAGACTTATACAGTTTTCTTTCCCTTGAATAGTACATATAGATCTGTTTTCTCTTAGTAACAGAAGCTTGTCTTTGTTGTAGCCCTCATAGCATATTTTCTGACGTCTGTTATAAATGCAATTAAAGCCTTGAATGGACATGGTAATGTGTGGGTGCAAACTTGTGATGTTGGTTAGCTCGTTTATTTTGAAGCTTTTTAGCTCAAACAGCTAAACGTTACCACAGATCCTCTCCTCAAATGAACGGCAGGCCTGATTTTTATTGCCAGTCTTGTACATGTGGTATTGCAGAACGACATCCATCTGTGGACTACCTTGTCCCGAACCCTGGGCTGAGAAAATGTCAGACCATTTGCAAGGCCCAGTATCTTACTGTAGTACTGTACTGTTACAATCCTTATAAAAATACCAATGAACTTCTGAAAGTAAAACCACCGAAATATCTTTATTTTTCTCTGCRAAATCTAATGTCAGAAGGCCTCTAGGAAGTGTTATTATCTATAYCTTATTGTAAAAACATCTGAAGCAGAGCTCCACAAAATATGTGGTTTTTTTCATTTGCTAGAAGTTCTAGACAATTAGGAAAACTGTTTCAGGAGGTGAAACTCTGTTTAGACTTTCTTTGTACTAGGTGAATATTTCTCTGAAACAATATACATTTGAAAAATGTTTCGGTGTTACCAAACCCATGGGGCTTTTGCTGGGAAATTCTTTCTGACTAAAATGTTCTTCAGTGYTCTTCTTCTCACAGTCTCAAGATCTTGAGCACAGATTTGTGAGGCATTGTATCCCCAGAAGTAAGAGACCTGAATCTGAACCTCTCTGACCTGAATAGCTTTAAGCCTTAGTAGTCTTTGCTCCTTCTTTTTCTTCTCTCTTTTTTTTTAAACATTTTCTATTGTACAGGAAACAATAGTGATACTAACACATAACACTTTGTAAAAGTGCTGGGTTTAGAATTCAGAAATTAACTTGTGATATCAAGGGAAAGTGACCTTAAATCAATATCTGAGAGCTGAAYAATCCCAAAGAACAAGAGATTCAGGACATAAGTGCAAACTGTGTAGTTTGGGCCTTTTTGACATTTCAATGTACTCTTTCTGATCTTACCTTTTAAAAATGTGTTTATGAAAGCTTTCCCCTTCTCCTTCAGTTATGCCAGGAGGGCACATTATCTGCWTCCTGCCTGTAAATCATCAGAAACTTTATTTCCCTCTGCTGTATTACTGTGAAAGTGAGAACAACTTAAAGAAGAGAAACCAATTTATTCTGCAGAAGATATTAGATAAAGGGTGCCTAGAGGATTCTTCACACCTTGTTAAGGTGGGGATAAAATTGGATGACATGATAGACCATTAAGCAAAACAAAGTAACCGCAGCAGCAGATTCCCTTCTTGTGTCAGAGCTATGATACTTTTTCCTACCCAGGATGATTAAGTGACAGAGGGCAACAGCTCTGCTGGCTTTGCTGAGCTGGGGCGAGACCTTAGAAGTCAGCAGGGCTGTGTTCAAAGAGATCAAGATTGCAGGCCGTTGAGAGGACATCCGCGGCAGCCACTCTTGCTTACACTTACTGAGAACAGCAACACAGTGAAAACAACTTTACAGACTCCCTGCTTAGCCTTCACTAGGGATCTGGAGACCCCTGTCCACTGCAAGTTTCTGAAGCTGCAAGAATTAAGAAGTAAGAAATTACGTAAGACTGCAACAATGCAGCCTAAGGTACTGCTCATCTGGCAACATCAGAGTTCATTAAATCTGGTGCTGGTGCTTGCAATATTACTGAATGCACTGTTAAGCAATAAATTTTTAAARGAATGCTTAGAAACATGAGACCTCTGCTCTGAAAACTTTCTGGGAATTTGGAAAACAAAATYTTGAGAATTACGATTTATATTAACTAAAGAGATTTTTACTTTCATCTTCTCTYATTATAACAAGTTATCAAGTGCTTACTTTGTCCAAATCTCTACTAAGTATCTAGCRAAAACATAAGATACTGCAAAACTAGTTCAGGTGATATGCCTCATGCCAGAAGAAATAAGATTGCTAAAAAGCTAAGTTACTCCCCCCCCCAACGTTTTACAATGTCTCTTTTAAGCAAAAATCACTTCTATTTCCCTTCAGTACCCTGAAGTTACATGTATACTGCTGTATCTGTGCTTTGCTCAGAGGTGTGCAATGAGATAGCTGCAGTGCTCTAGTGATGCACCTGAAGGAGAGCACGGGATCTGAACCACATTCCCCCCTGGAAAGTTTCAGCTGGATCCCCAAAACTCACAGTACAGCCCTGGGCTATGTACTGGACTGGGCCTGCCATGGACAGGAGTAAGAGCCAAAGTGTTCTCGCRTTGCCCTTATTGAGATGTTGATGTTGATGGCATGGATTTTCCCCTATTCTCCATTTCTTAAAGGTCTGTAAGGAAGGATCAGCTCCTTTAAGTAAGTGGTAGTACTTCCTGGGGGAATAGGATGTCCAGAGTTAAACTGTTCCCTTCTTCTTCTTCTTCTTCTTCCATTCTTTGTGAGTGAGAAATCTCTATCCATCAATTTATGCCTTATAATGATAGACTTTCTATACTGAATGGCCTGTATCCTTCTGCTGTCACCACATACAACCGCCAAAGCAACTTACTTACTGTCTGCGGAAGCAGGGCTTTTCCTATCCAGCCACTTTTTGTGGCACAAAGAAGCCTGAATCATCACTCTCACCTTAGTTAGAATAAATCAGAACAAATTCCCAAGGTGAAAAATGCTGTGTTCAAAGAAGTACTTTGAACTATAACTACACTGAATTTTCACTGTATGTGCAAAAATAGATGATGTCTTAAACCTTTATCAAAACAGTGTGTAGGGGACTTAACCAAAATATTAAGTCTCRCAAATGTTTTGAGCGTATGTTCCACTCCTTTTAAACACTTGCTTTAATYTCCTCTTTCTTTAGGAAGGAAACTAAGTTTTTTTGGTCCCCTCCAAGGAATATGTATGAAACATTATTCTAGTTTCCTTATACTGAGCAAGACTTAACAACAACAATATCTTTTGATTCTTCTCTGCCAAGCCAGAGTTATCGCGAGAGGATGGCAGAGATAAATCCTAAAATAACCCAAAACAAACCACCCCCAAACCTCAGCATAGCAATTTTTTTCAGTATTCACCATTGAAGGATGACATTTCAGAAGAAAAGCACTATACCTTAGACAGTAGGCATGGAACAAGCACGCRAAATAGCTAGGAGTTAATGTCTGTGTAACGGTGGCCAGATAACGATTCCTCTGGAGATGCCTGCTTGTGCCTTGTGTCCTTTCTGTCCTATGCACATTCTCACTGGCTGCGTGTTGGCTCCAAATTGCTGCAGATTGATTTAAGACATCCAGAATGATCCCAGATCAGCTTGYGTGTATGTATCAAACTTAGGTGACTCGTCTTAAAGGACTTTCCTATTATTGTTTTTATTTGGCTTCTTTCTAGAAAACAAGTGACAGCAGGAACAGAAAGGTTATCAGAACCTCAGGTTCCTTTGTACTCATTTCCCTCCGGTAATTTTCTATTCTCAGTGTTAGCTGCTTTCCTGTAACTCATCTCACAAACATCCTTTAGAAATTAATGTCTTCTGTTTCTTCTTTAATCTATCCCCTTCATATTTTTAGGTGGGAATTATCCCACCACATTTTAATTATGCCTTCTAAGTCTTATGTATCTTTTTTGTAAAAGAAGATGGGTGATTGAGCCTGCTTTTTAAAGAGAGAGTCATTTTAACTTTTTAAAGCAGATTTTCCCAGTGCACTGTATCCTGTTACATTCTGCTAAGGTAGTGGGGTGATTCATTTAATGATGTGCAATTACAGTTTTTCCCTTCTCCTGAGTACTGAAGTAGAATATTTCATCTCAGAAAGCGGGTCTTTTCCAAACTACTTGCAGAATAAGCCCATACAAGAAGGTATTATGTGTGCAGTCTCCAAGCTTAAAGAGGAGAATAATGAAAAATAACCAACTAGCGGTTTTATCACATTCGTCCCCAAGGATCCTGATATACTGCACCAAGATGAAGAACAGAGCCCATGTATTACTGAATCTCAAGTCCAAAAAAAGCCCAAGGTCTTGGAGGGCATTCTGTAGGGAGAAGCCACCACAACAAGTATTCCTCAACATCTTCAAGGCACCTGACCCTAAATTAGCTGTACCATTAAAGATTTGACTAATTTCAGAAGTTTTCTCATCTGTATGAGTCATACAGATACTATCATACATGGACTTAAGTGTAATACAGCAAGTTAGTGTCTTTAGATTAGAAAATAGTCCCCACTGGGGTGGAACGGACTCCTCTCCACCGTGGCACTCCGTCCGCCTTTGTAATTCTGCGTAATTAGATCAGCACAAAAGAGCCGCGAGCTGCTTTGAATTTTGGTTGTGCATGTTGGAGCAAAAAKGATGGCGCTTCAGTAAGTTTTTAGGACAAGCTGAAATAGAGGCAGCTCTATTTCTTAATAAAATAGGTATTTTGAAACTAAGTGCGGCTTTTTTTTGTCTGGGATGTAGGCTTTCTACACAGCTTGGCCTGCAGGGGGCATCAAAAGAACTCAATGGACACTGAAGGCGGTTTTCTGACTTCTAACTGTGTCAATAGCAACCCTTAAATGAAGTAATTTACCATTCGATCAAAAAAAAAAATGAAGAGAGAATTTTATTGAAAGATTATAACTGACAATTCACAGCAAGTTTTCTGGTTCTTCAGCAGCTTGCTATAGAAAGAGTGGTTTTAGAATAAATCACTTTTCCCAAGACTTGTTATCACGAGAGACTTCAGAAGAGCACAGCACAGGGAACCTTGAAATACTTCAGACGCCATTGAAAATAGGATTTAGAAGGTTTTGAAAGTTTCTGAGAAATAAGGCGAACTATTTCAGAAGTTCCTGTATTTTCTCTGCAGTAAAACAGGCTTCCTTYAACTATTAAAGAGTATTATTACGTGGGCAGAAGCTCATTTGAAGAATTTTTTTACATTTATAAGGGAAAAAACAGCACTGRCAGTAACATCCACATTTCCTTCATGTAGTGTGAGTGCAAATATAGTGAATTTGACTACAAACAGTTGAGCAAAATTCATCATATGCTTTTTCTTTCCTGATTTTCTAGGGTTAGTATTGCCCCATATTTCCTATTACTTTTGACCTTGCTATTTTATACTGGAATTTCCCGACCTGGACTGCCTTTTCCTTCTGATAGTATAGTGGCTCTGAATCCTAATGGTCCCACTAGATAGGATATTGATGCAATCTTAAATATTCATGATGTTTTAAAATATCTTCTATTTTTCTACATCCCATTAAACTTTGCTACCTATACAATACCTATTTTCTTTGCCTACCTCAACATAAAACCCAATTATGCCCCTGAATGGGTTTCCCTGCCAAATGTTTCTGCCTGCCATTCAGTTTGCTGCTTGCTTATTTATTGTTTTTATTTATTGTACAGCTTGTGTTTACCAATATCTAATTTTCAGGAAAGGATGTTGKTTTGGATGAGTTGCACATATCAAGAGCATGCTGGCCAAGGGATTTATAAAATACCTGTTTCTGAGAAACTCAAACCTGCTTTTGGTACCAGAATAAAGACTCACATTTCTTTTTAGCTATAGAAGTAACATCTACTTCTTTTGTTTCCTTCTTAAACAGCTTCAGCTAGGCAATGCCTCTGTTCCCCGTAGCTCTGAGGTGGACTGGAAATGTCATCTTTGTTTGGGCTGTTTATCAAACATGGCTCATTTGCTGCTAACAAGGATCTCGGCTGCAGCGTTTCTTTTTGCAGTGAACTCTGAAATGCCTGCTCCTCTATTACTTTACACTTTGAAAAAGTGTTTTCACCAACATTATTTCTTCTTTATGTTTTCTTTGCTGCACGTGTAACCTGTCATGATGTTTCATCTCCCTTACTGARGTCTCTTGAAAATGAAAATTTAATTTCTGATGCAGCCAGGACAGGGTTAGTTTTGGAATGTGTACCATTGTAACACAGGAGATTAGCTAAAGCTGTAAGAAATTCAGCCATTATTTTATCTGGTCATTCTCCTAGCAAAATAGCTTAGATTATGGCCAGTTCAAYCTCTTTCTGATTTTCTTGTAATGATTAAACAAAACTGAAGAGGAGCCATGGAAGTAAGCAGTTTTGCTAGTCTGAGTGAGAATTATGCTGATCCCRTGGAGAAAATACATAGAAGGCAGCTGAATTAGGGTTACGTGAGCAGGCTTAACACCTAAACTTTCTAGCTTTCAAGCACTTGACAATAATATGCTTTTAAAAGGAGGTGTTTTTTTCCCAGTGAGACATAGGTTCTTCCAAAACTCCTCTCCAGCTCCAAATCTGGAGCTTTCCCCTCCCATCTTTCCCCTCCCATCTACCTCTGTGCTAGGACTGTCTCTTCCCYGTGCTAGTGCTAATATTTTCCATCCCCATTTTTCCAGATTCCAGGGTAATTTTGTTTACCCTGCCAATCCTTCTGGATTCATCATCTAACTTTTTTCTTCTGCTGCTCCCAGTCTTGTATCAACCCTCACGGGCTCCTCATCTGCTCTCATACTCTTTGTTCAGCCACATCCAGTTTCTTCCTACAGTACAGCTCTCCTCAGGTCTTTTCCCCCTTTCCACCTTCTACCTCTTTCGCATTCCCAAACCCAAGTTCTCCCTCCTGCCTCCTACCTTTTTCATCTGGGTTTAGTGTTTTCCACCCTGGACCCTTGGGGGAGGACCATGTCTGCTGCCCTCACCCCAAATGCCTGCATATTCTCTTCCCTGTTCCACATCCCATCTTCTCCCATCCTCACTCCTTTCTGCATGGGCTTTGTCTTCTCTGGCACGTTGTGGACACAGTAACCAACCCACCAAAGTACCTGCTTCAAGGTACAGAAACACAGGACCTGTTTAAAGGGAAACTCACCAGGATGCTTTAAGACGACACTTGGAATGACTGAACAAGCAGAGCTGAAAATTTTCTCCCCTAAAACATCCTGGGTCAGGACACTGGCATGGAACATTTTGACTTAACAYAGTTGAAATTTGGCAACTGGAAACAGGTCTTATGATGGAAAGGATCCAGCACTTGTAATACAGAACATAATGGGCAAATACAGTAGCTGCTGTGTCTCTTGTGCACATGCACATTTTCCACGGCCATGTTGCTATTATAAGACTGATATTAAAGCTATTTCTAACATATGCAAGTGAAATTAGGGGCACATGTTAGGGAAACTAGGGAACTGTTTAGCTTTTGCAGATCACAGTAAATGGAGAAAATATCYACTGCATTGTTCTGTACTAACGTTTTTCATAGAAAATTTCCTTATTAATATAATTTAAAAAGTCAGAGCTGACAAAAAATTAGCAGTGAATAAAAAWTTTCCTTGCGCATTTAAGTTTTCCCTGCCTTCCATTCATAAGCTTGTAAGTGCAAACACTGAACATTTCTTTCTTCAAAGCTGAAAGTAAATGGCATATACTTGCTAACCGTCTTTTAACAATAGTTCTTAATACACAAAGAGAGCTTTGGCRACAGAGAGCTTTCTGAACCTTGTATATACACAGGGAAAAAAMCAGTTGCTTATGCTTTTGCAGCTATGAATGTACATATGCATTTCTAACCATCTAACCTTTTCTTTGTACTCTTTTTTATTTTTTATTTTTTGACTAAATGAGTAGTAACTTTACTTAAACGTACGTTTYCCTCCTGAGGAAAAAACATATTTTCCATTTTCCTCGGGGAAATAATTAAAAAAAAATCTATCTTGAGCTATGCAAGTCAGCAGCCTCTAGAAGACTCTCTTAGTTCCTGGACTGTGGTGGACATAATGTCTGAGTGGTAGGCAGAAATTGATGACATTGACGGCAAATCATGTGAGCTTAAAAGCAGCCTTTCAATTAAAAAAGAAAAGGGTTGATAAAATGGAATATGGATTCCCTTYTTCTTGGGCTTGTTTGGAACACTAAATGATAAAGACACCCACAAGTGTGTCTTGGCTCTACAAAGTGTAGTGGTCTTAACTGTAATTTCAAGAAACAATGTACTGTTATTTTCCTAGATGGTAAAAAGTAAAGTGAACAAAACCACACCTGAGGAGCATTGCTAAGGAGCTAGGAGCAGACTTTTTCTCAAACACTATGCATTTTGATTTATTATTAGGTGGGAATTGCCTTTACCTTTACTAATGCAGCAGGATATGTAGTAATTGAAGGTGATGTGGGAAGGGATTTGTAAAAGCTGCTTCCTCGGTTATATATATGTTTTTCTTTTTGAGAAGTTGCTGYCTGGATTCCAGAATTTGATACTGCTGACTAGATAACTTCTTAGAACTGTTTAGTTCATATTTTTCTCCCTTAAGTATTAAGGGTTAACATTTAAGGATTTATATAAAAAGGGGTTATAAAGAACCAGTAACTACTAATTTGAGTAATAATCACGTAGAAATCTCTCTGGGACACTAAATTGCCCATAATATAAACTAGTAACTGAAAGAAAATCTGAAACAGAATACTTGAGGGAAAAATAAAGTTAAAGTGGGATAGTTAAAAAGTGATACAGAGTGGTAAAAATAATTACTGGCATCATCCTCATAATTTCTGGTTCCCAGAAATAAGACTTAGAACAGGATATCTGTAGCAAATAGTTTTTTGAAACCTTTCATAGGATTTGTCTGATATATATCTTTAGGTTTTTCTCCTACCATCTTGGGCTAAATACTTTTTTTTTCCCCTTCTTTAAAAAGATTTTTCATGAGTGGTTCACTTTCAAGTGTCTGCYTTCACCTCTTGTTTCAATAAACACGCTGTGTGAAAAGTCCATTTCTGGACTTGAAGCCTGCATCATTACAGGCCTGCTTGAATCGCTTTCAGAACAGGACTATGATTTAAGAGCGTTAATGGTTTCTTCAAAATGGATGATGGCCTATTATTAATTAGTAAGACCTATTTTTAAGGGATTTCTCTTTTTTAGTTCCTATTGAAGCATAGAGATAATCACCTTCTTTTGCTGGTCTTTTAAGGAAGAAAATCTTCTAATAGATAGATTGAATTTCTCGTTTTAGGAATATTTATTTTCCTCCAGAGTCTTTGTCTTCTTTTAYGCCTGAGCAGCAAGACATGATCCTAGGGGAGGCTGAGCACTGAAGGAAGCAGGCCAGAAATGTTCAGCTGCACAGGGCCAYGGGTTGGAGCCCCAAACACTGCTGCATGTTCAGGTAGATTTACATTGGGTGTTTTCCTCCATTAGCAAATATTTTACTTGCTTAATTAGCAGATGTCTTGATTTTAATGCACCTTTTCTTGAGTGTCCCAAAGATGCTTTTAGCTATTAGTTTCTGCCCTTGGACTTTGCTGTAAAATCCAGCTGACCTTCCGTGTGGCTATTCACTGCTRGCACGTGACTCCTCTCCTTTTGCATGACATATAAAGAGAAGCTAATTCAAAGCGTTCATTGTTTATGGCTGGTTTTTAGTTCTTTTAGCTTCAGGGTTTAGAGCTAGAGAACAGCTAATGAAAGGGTAGTGCAGAAAACTGATTTCAGCTGTCTCTTTATAGGTTTCACATTTTTCAGGCATCTTTCCCCCTCCACCCCCCGCAATGTACACCCCTTCCCTAGAATCTAGAGGAAAGCAAAACCAAGCTTAAAATCTCTGGAAATGCATGCCTAGCTACAGGAAATTAAGGGCTAGTGGGCCGTTTATGTCCTTTATGTCCTCCCCTCCTTCACTTGAAAATTTAGTCGTAGTTTTTGCTGCTGATAGTTGCCTCCAGGACTAACACGCTTTTCTCACTCGTAACTCTGGGACTGGTTCCTTGAACCTTAAACATATTTACTGCCTCCTTGTAACCACAGAGGTATCTACAGCGCTTCAGAGAGAAAACAGTCCCCTGTACGGCATGSGTATAGGTCAAAGCCAGCTACACGTTCCTCTCTTTATCTTTTTGAAAGGACAGATCTGTTTCCTTTGACAATTCTGTTCATAGCTTCACCAGATGAAAACTGTCATATCACATTTCCACTGAGACTGAATGATATCTACTGGCTAGATACAGAATTAAGAAAACAGAATTTAGTTCAGCTTTAATGCTTGCATAGACACCATGCAAATTTCCTTCAAATGAGCCAAGAATTTCTAAATATCATCTTGTTGCAAAAAATTGCTGTCTCCAAAGGTCAATTTAGAAATGTTGTGACCTGTGATGTCCTCTAGTATTGGCTGCCTTTCCCAGAAAATATGTGAATTCTACATTAAATGATTGCTCAGTCTGGAGCTATATATTCAACACCAAGGAAAAAGACAGTTATATTTTTTTAAATTGCCATAAACCTAGCAAAATGAGTTTTCTAATGATAAGACTACCAATCCAAACAAACATGTCTTGCAAACACTATATGAGATCCTGCTGTGTATTTCAAGTAAATCTGCTTTAAAATGTGTTGCTTGAATTGGGTGAACATTTCCTATATAAAACTGATTTATATTTTTATTTATAGTCCAGTACACTTATCCGGTTTTCCAGTGATTTCCTCCCTACCAGAAAAATGATTTCTATGATACTGAARAAATGAGTTTGGATAACACTGGCCCCAGTCCCTGGAAACTATCTTACTTTATAATTACTTGGGAGCTTGAGAAATAAATCTTCATTGCCTCACACTCAGTGACAGAGACCAGAGAGCTRAATGATGAAAGGGAAGATTTAGAATCTCCTTATGGTGAAGTGGATCCTTGTCCGTGTTCTGGGGTAAATCCTGCATTCCTGCTCTTAGCAGAATATGGACCACTTGAAATACAGTGTAATTCTTTGCATCGGTGGCCACTTCTTAATGTTTCTATTGGCATATTTTAGTTTTATTATTGGATTAACAAATGATCACCTGACAGAAGGGTGGATGTAAATTCTCTATATACCTCAAAGGAAAACTAATCAYATACATCTTTCTTATTTATATACATTCCTTCCCACTTCCTTTAGAATATTGCTTCAGAGAAGCAGTCTGTCAGTGGATGCTACCATTACCTTTGAAATATACAAAATAAATTATTAACCAACTTCCCAAAACTCATTATAGATAAATTTTGGATAAAATTTTGCTTTACTGTTTGGTTACTCACTGGATTTACACTTACAAGATTAGAGACATGCCTGGCATTGATTTTTTTCATTTTAGCTCCTTCATAGGATGAACTATTACAGTAGCTTCATGAAACTATCATTACAGTTTTGTCAAAATTTCAGCAAGTTCCTTTTTTGATGGAGCAGGTGACAGATCCTGCTATTTAGGCAAACTTTAATTCTCAAATTTGGATTTCTAGAGTTAGGTTCAAAACTATGATTAGAAATTACTAAAATTGCCCTGTAACTGAGTCTTGGAGCCCACCTAGAACCTCGCTAGAGGTTCCTGGTAGTCATTAGCTTGAGAAATAATGCCCTTTAAACAAAATTTCTACCAGTTGACAGGCTTTTGTGTTCCATCACTCACTCTATAGGAAAGGCATAGCTTAGGAGACTGCTGGCAGTCTTCCTTTCTCTGATTAGAGAGACTCGATGTAATTATAYGCAAAGGTGGTTTAGAGGTGCATTCATGCTTTTTTATAGCCACTCTTTTCCTAGCTATAGCTAAAATTGCTGGCAGAAACCTTGGTGAAAAGCTGAAGCGTAGCCTTTGTGGCCCTCACCACGTGCACCACCACGCTTTGCACTCTGGGCATCGCCTTGACTCACCTTGCAAGGCTGGCTGGAAGTCGGTGTCTCCTGCTGAGGCTCCTCCGTAAGAGCTGAGATCCATCTGCATAAGGTTTGGTGTCACCGCTGCCTATATAGGCACCGGGGAGAAGCGTGTATTTCATTTGTCAGGGTGGCTACCCTGCCTCCTTGATCAATTTGCACTTAATCCACATTGTATTATTCTCCTGCACTGGACTGGCCTTATCCTTGATTCGAGGCATGACGGGAATCCAATGCTTTTTAATGACCTTTCAATTCTTTATTCATTAATTTAAAGACTTGACTTTCAAATTAAATAGAATCAGGAATTGGTCTTCATACGAGTCTATGACAGATTGCTTTGTTCCATTGAATTCCACTACACTTCTGAAGTTTTCTTAATTTGACTTCTAAATCCTGAACCAAATTGTTTTCTGAGGCTTTAAAGCAAAATGTTTTATTTTTACTGTGGAATATTATCTGTATTTCAGATATGGAACACAATAAAAAAGAGGATACCTTTTCTCAGGCTACTGTTAAATGACCTCTTATAAAAGCAATTTTCAATGGCAATTTTGCATGAGTAAATGGAATAACTAGATTCTATAACTTTATTTAAATTACCGGTCTAGTACAGGCAAATTTCAGGTCCCCACCAAAAAAGAGATCAATCCAGCACAGCTCTACACGATAGATACCTAGAGTGTAGCTAGCTATTTATAAAGAAAAACAAATTATGGAATAATTATCCATTAGAGTAATTTCTGATTTGTCTTCTTGGCATCTAAGGGATATCTCCCCTTTTGTTTARTCATATAATTCTTTAATCTACTCAAAAGATGTACATTACAAATAATGATTAAATTTCATTTGCTAACATTTTATTGTATATTTACTCTAAACATTCCGAAGCTGCACTCTATTTTTACAGTAACTTGATAAGAGAAAGTAGGCCTACCACATTTCAATTAGATTTGCCTAAAAAGGAAGGCAAGGAGGAGGGAGAAACAAGTATAGGAAATAAATGAATAAAATAAAAGGTAGAGGCAAATAATTTTCCTTAGGAAAAAAGAGTCACAGGAACAAAACTAAATTTCCTGGTGTCCCAAATAGAACTTCAAATGTACCACAGCAGGGTGGATGAGAAGATGCTACTTGTCTATTTAAGCCCACGCTGGGTTTTTACAGTGAAAGATTCCACAGGCTGTATATTTGAGAGCATGCAGTCAGTCCTGCACATTTTTCATTCAAAGGGCAGTGCTTCAAAAATAAAARGCCACTGAAAACAACAGAAAATAAAAAGCCCCAGGAAATTCAACGGTAGAAAACACCATATTTTCCTGAAAGAACTACGACCTCATATGAAATGCTATATAAGAGCACAGAATTACTAGCTCCTGTTGTTTATTTAAAGGATAGGTTTTTGAGAGGAAAGTCTAATTCGGTGTGTGGCATGGAGGAGGGTAAGCGAATTCCTGATACCGTTTGGGATCTTTCGATACTACTGTCAGACAACCGACGGCAATATGCAGCGGCCCAAGAGTCAGCCTCCTTGCTTCTCCGCATCGTACCACTAGCACTATTGCAACTTCTTTTCATAGGGACAATATGTTTGCGCATGCGATGCTATTAGCAAGCTGCAGAAAATTGAGCTGTCAGGAGCAGCGAGCTCTGGGAAATGTTCATAAGTTAACCAGCTGAGGGAGCACAAGCCATCGGCTTTTCGGTAACTGCACAATGGGTTTTAGGGTACTTCTAGAAAAAACAGTATGGTAGCTATTATGTCTGGTTCACTTATCTTTTCAGTGAAATATCTGAGGGACTTTGCATGCTGGGCCAGTATTAGTTTGACAGTGTGGGGTTTAAAATGATGGAGCTGGTATGTTCATTTATTTAAATAAGACATTCTTTTCCAGAGTATACATATTTTTAATAGAAACTTGTTCCCAATCTGCACGGCTTGGTTTTAGAGTTCTGATGTGAAACCCTGGACCACACGAAGTTAATAGCAAAGTTCCACGTATGTGATCAGAGCCAAGTTTTCGTCCTTGGTCTAAATCAGAGTTATATCAAACGTAAAAAATAATTGGACCATGTCACGCCTAAAGCCTGYTCAGCTGATGATCCTGTGTCTGGCAGAAGAGCAATAGCAATGCCTGCAAGAGAAAACAGCAGCAGGACAGCAGTCTCTGTCTCAGGGAACTCTTGAATTAAATRTGGTATTTAATAGTGATTTGACAAAATAACAAACATCTAAGCTAACTGAGGGGTTCAGAGTAGGTTCTTCTTTCTCTGTGGACCATCCCACCTTTGGGGTTTCTTATGAGCAAGCCAAAGCAATCTCTTCAGCTTTAACTCGCTGRGAGCCCATGTGAGGACACATCTACTGCGACTGAAGCAGTGCAGGTTTGTACGTGGACAAGCCAGCTCGACTCACTTTACAGACCATCACTACGTAGACGGGCAATCCCGAGAAAGGCGGCAACTGTAACCACTAACACATGTGAAATCCTGGTCGAAGGATATTGTTTTCATTACAGTTTTGTTCTCTGCAGCTACCCTGACTCTGAAGTGTTGGGTTCCAGTTTGATTCCTTCGTTAGGAAAGCCGCTGCTTCACAAGTAACGAATGGCAAGGGCACAGAAAACCTGATATCGGTTGTTTTTCTTAAAAGAAGGTTAGCGTGGGTGAGACAGTGTCTAACAGTGTCTAACCCTGGAAGAGTTCCTTTCATTATGCTTTGCATTTCTAGAAAATAGGTCAGCCTGTTTTCACAGAAATTGGTTAATTCATACAGCATTAATTAGGCCAGAAAAGGCATATAAAGTAGTAATGCATAAAATGTACATTCTACTCTTTGGAAAAAAGCTAAGATATGCTGTCACTCCACTTATCTGCCACCACAGCAGATCATTTTACACTGACTTAGTGTAAAATTGGTCTCACGTTTCCTGAAATAGACCTGGCCTCATTTTCCTGTAAAGCACTGTCCAACTTCAGAGCAAGTATGATGCCTTCGTAGTTTCTGTTCTTATGAAATATTATAGAGTATCTGSATTTTTGAAGTATTGAACTTTTATGGCTTTATTTAGATTTATGAGCATATGAACATTTCACTGTTCTTTGCTTTTCTCTTATTGGAATTGGGCTTGAACTTATTTTCTTGTTTGTGCTTTGGGAGATTTCTTCTCTGCCTGCCCTTGGCAAAAGTAGAGTTATAGTAATAAAAATATGCACATAATATTGAAGGGGAMAGTCTTTATCCAAAAGGAAATGATAAGGAATGCTTTAGGGGTAGATTAATTTCATTTTGACTACTAGAACTTTACTCCACAGATTCTGCCTGTGAAAACCAAACTCCTTTGATAAGAAAAATGCTTTCTCTAGGTCTTGTATAATTAGTCTGGGAAATGAGATAGGTGGATTTTGAGGTGACAGTGGAAGGTGAAGATTAAATTTTGAAACTTGAACAGCAGTGTTTGGAAGGCAAAGAGATGACTGAACATCAGGGATGTTTGCAGCTGTCAGAACAGGTAGACCTTATGTTTCTGCCAAAATAAGGCTCTTTACATTGCCCCCACCTTTCTAGCATGGAGAGCTGTGAAACATAGTTTGAGATCAGATCTTTGCTTGCAAGGAGAGTCAAAGGCATTTTTTGCTGATGCTCTAATGATTTTCTAAACTTGGTGATGGGATTAACATGACTTAGGATCTGTGTGCTGACATGAGCAGAGATAGAGCAAAGGGAAAAACAGTTTTGTGCCAGATACTTTTTGAAGCATTTCTCTTTTTCAGATTTGACTAGAATCACTGCATTCCTGCCAGRTTTAGCTTGTGCCAGCTGCTTTTCATTCAACATTTGATTTCCTGAAGATATTGTGATCGAGTCACTAGATGAAACAAGAAATTTTGTAATAAGAGACAAGTAGCTCTCATTCTTTTGGTTGGTGGCTCTTTTATTCTGAYTATAAATGAGCTTAACAGCATAATTTACCTATCAGATAGCCCAAGGGGAAACTGGGGGGAAACAGTGGACCTCACCTATTTTCTGCCCATGTAAGACTATGAAATGAGATGCAGAAGCTGTGCACGCTCTGAGCTCTGGTCCAGGGACTCCATAGGCCCTTTAGCCTTGASTCCTTGCAAATAGTGGCAATTGATCTCCTAAGTGGCAGCAACATAGGACACCAAGTTGGAGCTGGTGCTCAGTAAAGAGGCCAGTCAAGTGTAGAAAGCATTGCTGGCATAGTTATGCCATGAGCACATTAGAAATTTCTCCTGGTGTTAAGCCAACCTAGGGATGCCAAAGGGAGCAATCCAGTCCACTCCTATGTCCGTTCCCCAGTCGTGCATCTCCTGACTGGGTGGCTGCATGCATATTTATGCAGGGAGGGATGAATACAGTCATATGCACGAATATCCCCCTGGGGAGGCATGGGAACCCTTTGCTGGGAAGAAGGACGAGATAACAGGCATAATGCACAGGGAACTGCAGTGCACAACATCTCACCCCCAAAATAGCTTTGCAGCGTGACACCCTCCACGCTAGCGCATTAAAAATGCAAAGCGCAGAATGAGGCCCTGTGTCAGCACTGTCCTCCCGGAGGCTGAATTCCCGTTACCTCCCGGCCGAGGCTGCTAATTAGAGGCAGGCTGTAAGGGCTGCTAGTAGTAAAGTCCCAGTGTGGCTAATACGCTGCTGGGACCTGATCTGGTGCTCCGGGGACGAGGGGAGGGGGATGTCAGCACCGTCGGGGTTTGCTCAGAGGTCCCTACATGGTAACTAATGTTTAGGACTGGAAGGTTTTTAATCATATACTGGGCCTTACTTAAAGAGCAGAGTAACTTGCTGGATTCTTACATCCGTGGCCCACAGATTTCGAAGCCTCTTGTCCTCATCCCCTCAGCTCAAGAAGCAAAGTGTTTTCTTTCTCCCTTCTCTCATTTCTGGGGCAGAGGGGGGTTGTAGGGCAAGTTTTCTTTTGTGTCATTTCCCTGCTCTGTCTCGCTGTGCGTTCAAACAGACGCCGGGGCTGGCTCGAAGGAAGTGGTGGGAGGAGGAGATTGAGGGCGGTTTGCGAGTGGTTTGCACGTAGAGCAGCTCGGCTGTATCACAAAACTACACCTTTGTGGTAGGCGAAACGGGGCGCTGCGGAAGATCACGGGATGTGACGTCACGACGAG
>NW_028186379.1:4132121-4185479 GCF_003343005.1 Rhea americana
CATCCTCCTGAGGGAGTCAGTGTGGAGTGGCCCAGGGGCGGGCGGTGTTGCGGGCTCCTGACCTCACCCGAACTCTGGGTATTGTTGCGACGGCAACACACCTTGGGCTCGGTGGGATGGACGGGGCAGTTCACTCCCCRTCATGCTACTGCCCCGGGTGCTCTGCACCTGCTATTCTGCTCRGACATTGGCGTTTTCCTTTGCGACCGTAACTACTATAGGCGCTGTTTAAATAAACTTTGCATTGTGCAGAGTGAAGCAGAAACTTGAAAACAAAGCTGGTATGCCATGCCACTGTGTTCCCAGCTAATGATATCAAATCATTCGACAAAAACTACTTTAAAGGGTCAGATTTCTATTCGGTTGGATTGCTCAATTTCCATCCTAAATAATGAGATTTTATTATTTGAGTCCTCCAGATGAATTGGCAGTTTTTACCCAGACAGTCTTAAAGCCCTTTGGTTATGATATTAAGTATAATCTTTGTTCATTAGGAATTGATTAGGCGCATGCTGCCAAGAAGTAAAAAATAAAACACCCAGAAACCTACAATGACCATATGAAAGCTGAATCAAAAAATATTGCTAAGTAATTTAACAGAGAAATCCTCCAGCACTGATACGCAATAGAGCGCTATAATTTCAAATTAAAACCCACTGAATCACTCACCCTAYGATTCCCTCAGGCTGGGAAGTTGGCACCTACTATTGGGTACTATATTCATACCCTTAATCCCAGCACCTAGATTAAGATCAGCTTCAAAGGAAYTGCTGTCAGAGATGGGTTTTACAGTATGATCTTTACTTTTTCTTTTTTCTCTCCTCTCTTGTGTGTAATTAAGTAGACTGTTTCATCATCTTGTTGTCCTACATTGATGAAAGCCATTTACAAAATGATTTTGTAATAGCTTTAAACCTTTAATATCTGTCAAAAAAATTAAAATGTCACTGAACTATTCGTTTTGTTTTCTAAGTGTAAAATGTGCTCTAACCTGTATAATTTTCTGCTAGAATTACCGAAAACATACAGAAATCATCTTCAAGAAGTAAAACATGCTTTCGCTAGGCATCAGTTTCAAATCTTGCTTGCCTGTCTGAAAGACGGTGGCTGGCCAAACTCCTCTCCCTAAGTGMCTTAGAGGGTTAGAGGCAGAGGGAGCGTGTCCAGCAGTTGTCTGAGCAAGCAATAAAGTACAGCCAGCCRAAGAAATGGAGGGATGCCATTAACGTACATGCTGAAGGACCTCTTGTTGGCCTTCAGGAATTAAAAGCAGCTGAATGCTTGGGGGTCAGAGAGGAGCACGGCGGAGGTCAGCAGCYGGCTGGCAGAGGTGTCCCGCAGAAGGCGGCGGAGGGGAGGAGCGGGAACCGGAGGAAAAGGAAGAACTGTCCACAGAATTTGCTTTGGCCTAATTTCAAACAGAGTGCCTTCAAACTGTGTTTATACAATTGTGTCTTTCATGAACTGTTTTAATTTCTTTAACTAAATGTCTGCATGCCCTGAAGGTTTAACTTATCCCATGGAAATCAGAAGAAATGCTGTCTAGAGAGGTGATGCATACTCAACTGCATGCTTTATAAGTTTCATATCTGGGAATGGCGGCTGTGTTTTAAGGCACAGCTGCAAGGAAATGTTGCTCCCTGTGATGGATGCCCATGTTGCAGCTGCCAAGAAGGTTATGGTGCACATACATTTTTCTAAGCACAAAGTAAGAAACTCTCAGTAAGTTACAGCAAGTTCTACCCTGATAAACTTAGCGTTTGTATGGTTAATGCATAACCTTGCTTTCCTATAAATACTGCCACATCATATGCATATGCAGACAATGCCCATCCCTTGTAGCTGAGCTACTCTGTGTTTAGTATGCAGAAAATTTCCCTCATTAACATTTGCAAAAAAAGGAATCAACTAAGACAATGGTTATTTTAAAATAGTTACTTTAAAAGCAAGGTAAAGCTGTATTAGAAGTCTCCCAAGAGGGCTGGTAGTACAATACTCATTTTGGAGAGGAACACTTAGCTAGTTTGATAAAGTTAGAGCTTGAAACATACACAGTCTGGTGATAAGTTTTGGTCAAGGTGCTGAGAGCTGAACACCTGCCTCTAAGTCCTTGATGATTTTGTGTTTTGTCTGGGTGGAGGCACAAAAACTCTGTTCAGACTCAAGCTCAAGAAAAACAGTCACTGAGTAAACAGCTTGCTGGGCAATAGCTTCTCCAGCACTGCTTCCTACCAACAGCACCTTCTTCTCGATAGAGCAGTTAATGCTTGGGGAAAATCTGTTCAGGTAGCTGACACAGTTCAACCCGGCCTGCTGCATTAACCCGGCTAGACGGTGCCTGAACCGTGCTGGGAGGTGCACAGGCAAGCTGCTGCAGGGGCAGGCTCCTGGGAGCCGGGCAGCGCTCAGCACCAGCTGCAGCATCTGCAGTGCTTGCAGAATAGCTCCTAGCAGCACAGCTGCCTCTGGAGCAGCCTGTCTGCGCCGCTGGGACAGGGGTGCCACAAAGATGAGGTGTTGATACAACTCTGCCAGTTGGTTAGGATAGACCAGCAAAATCACAGCTCTGCTAGAGGCTTCTGCCAGCTTTTACTATCATATCATGTTTGGCTATGTTGGGGCAATTTCATAAAGTACACRTTTTGCTGATACGGCTGCATCTGCACTAAAAATGCTCTGCTGTTCCCATATTTCAAAACCTGTTAAATCTCTCTATTAGGTAAAGGCCCAGATTCACCTGACCTAAATTCCCTGCTAGTCCCAGCACTGGCTGTTTCCAATTATCTAGATGCCTTTAAAGACTCACAGGGAGCCCACAGGGCCCCACATGCTGGGGTCTCCTGTGTGGGGTAGGCAGAGCAGTGTGTCTTATCTCACAAGGATGCTACAAAGACAAATTAATTAAAGACCACGTAGTATTCATGTRCTGCAAGAGCAAAGTCAGGTAAATATTTGTGTATTTAGACAGCATATCGCCTCTGCAGCGCTTGTGTCTGCAGCTTGTTTGCCTCCGATAACGAGACATTTCTGTGTCTGAAGAAAAAGTCCCTTCTGTTTTGGGGCTAAATATGGACATAATTTCAGGACACACAACTCTGAAAATTTGACAACGGACGTATCAAGAGGCTTAAATTTGTTGTTTTTATCTTTACTTAGAGGAAGCCAATTTCAGACTTTTTGAATAAGAAGCATCACCTTTCCCTACAAATCTCATCTTTCTGCTCCTCAGACTAGCGCTGTTGGGAAGTTGCTATGTAGTCACTCAGAATTTTCCAGAATTTTCCAAAATTGAATTTGGAACAATAAATTTAAGGCTAACAAAAGCAAAACAACATGGCAAAATTTACTTATGCTAATGTCTGTTTAGATAGTGTCTGCTTTTATTCTCAACATCTCTGAAATAAAAAGTTACAGGCTGTTTCTGTGCCACATGAGATAATACTTGAATCCAAAGAACAACAAAAACTCTGAAATGGGAAATTAAGATTGCTGGGATACACCAAATTGTATATTAATTTTTCAACTCCATAGCTTCTTTTCCAAAATATAGTAGATATGATCCTCCAGGTAAAATCCCAGCCCTGCAGAAGGTGCTGGAAATTTTGAGAACAATATTTAATGGTATGACAAGGAAGACCTGATCCTTTTGAGTTCTGAATACCACTGTGGGTCTGAAATGCTGATGTGCTTTAAATTAATGCCACAACATAGATGAAAAATAAGTATATTGAATAACAGTGTCACGTAGAAAGAAAATAAACCTTTGAAGATGGCTTTTATAACCTTGCAATAAAAAATTATTGGACCACAAAGCTGATTTACACTAACTATCTGTTCCATTAATCTTTGTCTCAATAAAAATGAACTGATGTGTCAACTTTTAAACGAAAGCAAAGAATTTTGCTTCTCTGATTTAGTATATCTGAGTGATTCTTTTGCATATTACATCTATGTGAGTAATAAAAGCTATCACAGTGTATTAAGAAAAGAGGTATTTGTTCAGGCCAGAAGTTCAGTGGCTGTGAACAAATCATTAATCTATTTTTTTCTGAGCCTATTGCTGTTGSCTGCCATCTTAAGTGAGCTTATTTGTGACACTAATGTCATGGAGCAATAGAAGATATTCCAGAGCAGTTTTAAACTCAGCTCAGTTCTTTTTTCAACTACCACAAGCTTTGATGTTTAAAAATGAACAGTCTGCTGTGGGAACCAAAGTGAAGAACTTAACAGTTTTCTGAGATTTAATGTCTCTTATAAGACCCCCAGTAAAGTAGTGGAATAAATTACATTATCGCTCAGCTTACATTTCAGATAATCACAAATACTAAATTTGAACAACAAAGTTAAAGACTTCAAAGAAATACATATCAGACCATTTTATAAGACAAGTTCAAACTTAAGGATCATTTTACTTTTCTAGAAGAACCTTCAGGCAAATGGTAATTCAGCATTTACTGGTTGATTGTTGTTAAAGAAAATAAATTACGTTATAGTTACTTGGAATAAGAAGTTTTGTGATAATTAGCCAACATCCRAGGTAGTTGAACTTTCTTATAGGCTGCATGGATACCACAGGTACCTATAAAACAGCAGCTGAAGACCTACCTATAAAGTAGTTGAAGAAGCTGCATTTTTGCTGTCGGCCCTGTGCCTGGCGCAAGGAGATCGGGCTCGCAAGGAGCATGCTTCACCGCAGCGATGGTCCCTGCACACAGGGATACCTCACTTCCAGCCAGTCGGGCACTCGCTGTCCGGATACCTCCTCCTGGAATCTTTCTAGGGCTGGAAACAAAGCAGAGCTCCCCTCAAATAACATCAGATCTCAGTCTCTTGAACCAAAACTCAGACTGGAAAGCTTCTCTAAGAACATCCTAATAGAAAACAAAGATTATTGAATGGAGGCTAAAAAGTGCTGCCAGGTCCTAAACACCTCAATATTTCAAAGAAACAGTCTTGATTTGTACCCAGAAACTGAACAGAAACCAGTGTTAAGGGTGGGGAGGAAGAAAGTGAAAACCCAATATTCATGGGAGATCGGAATATTCCACTTCAGACCAAGTTTTCTGTGTGGTCAAGTCTGCTGTAGAAAACTAAAAACAAAATGAGTGGTTGAAACCCATAAGCAAACRTAGGTAGCCGCAAATATTAAAAGACTCGTCCTACACTATGCCAATAGGGCTAAAATAGCTTCTGCAGAGAAYAGATAACCTTTGACTTCCCCCTATGCTGTAGCTAAACTGAGATCTGAAAGTTGTTTAAATTAAAAGAGTAACACAATTCCTTCCAGGTGTAAGGGAACACTTYGTACGATGTTGAAAGGATTCTGTTCTCTCGCTGTAGGCTTAGCATAAGGAACTTAACACAGTTATTTAATATTAATACCCAGAATGAGATTCAGATTTAAAATTCATCATGAAAATTACCTAAAGAACAAATTTAAGCAGGGGTCAATTTTGATTATAGGCTTTGTGATTTAAATACAGACATTCATTTTGTTTTATAGTGATTRTTTCTTCTCATATTACCAAGTTTGCTGTAAAATAATGAAAACTTCTTCCTTCCTTCTCTAAGACTGTTATAGAATGCATTAACTTCTGTAATCTCCCCTTTTTTGCCAGATAAGCATGCAATATGATTCAAAAAAAAAAAAAAAATCTTATTCTTACACTAGCATTAGAGCATTAGAAAATGGTCTAAATGCAGCTCATGTAAAATTTAGCTTATCCTCACTGTCATCATGCATTTCAGTGTGTGTTGGTCTAAGCGTAGAAGCAGTTCCACTGATTTCAAAGAAACTGCTCATACACCTAAAATTTAGGTTATGTGCTCGTTTAGATTAAAGCTTAGTCTATAAGACATCTTTAGTAAATGCATTCTGAAACATCAGCAAGCTTTGTACTAGATCTTTGTCTCTAGCTGGAGATGAATTCCTTTCCGCACAGACCAGAAGTAAAAATGGCTTAATYGCATGGTCTCAGTCTCACCTCTCCTCCACTTCTTTTTTTGTCACAACACTTCCCCTTATTGTAGGGGTTATTGCACATTGCAGTGGACACACTCACAGATGCTGTGAACAAGCTTAAATGATACGAATCTTGTTCTGATCTTGTTATCTGAAATCAAACTGTTGAAAATTGCTGCTCTTTTTTTTTTTTTTTTTTTTTTTTGGTCATTTGGGTTATTAAATTCGAAAGTGAAATGTTGTATCTGATTACACTGCCTATATCTTATGTGACCCCTTCTAGAACCATGATTTTTCCAAATTCTCACAATGATGATCGAAAATATTTTGTTAAGTATGTCACAACTGGATGTTTAGGCCCCATGCAAAAACTTTTTTGAGGAACCTATTTACTTAAGACTGATGTTACTAGTATCAGTTATTGGTATATTTAAGTCTATAAGAAGATGTTCATACTCTACTTGGAGTTATCTTAAAAGTAGAAAACAAATTCTTAAATGAGTCTTATTTGTACATTCTGTATYTTTGAGAAGATTAGATATTTGGCATTATTGATAACATTTTTTAATCAATGACTGATTGTAGGAGCAACTGCACCTCAAGCTCTATATGTTTTGTTACAAAGAGATCTTTAAAAGAATAAAATATAAACGTAAACCTCAAGTGATTCACCTCTCGWTTTTAAAAAATAAGGTTTAGTGTTCCCACCATACAGTCCAGAAACAAAGCAACAGATCTGATCTTGTGAGCGCCGAGTTCGGYTGACCGAGAATACACTGCAGCGCTGCTCAGAGTGGGTTTGATGCAATCAGCTTCAGCTCATTATGTGGCATGAATGAAAGGTTTTGGGTCCAGAGTCCATTAAGTACCTATCCATTCCCTGTCTCATCAGGAGGGAGAGAAGACAAACTACGAATGATACCTTCACTTCCCCGTGGCATGGTCTAGCGAGAAAGTGAGGTTGTGGCTGTGGTTTCTAAAGCTAGACTTTTTTAGTGTCTTGAGAAAAACCTTCTCCATCCTTCTGTTCTGTTAGAAAATGCAGCAGCCTCCTGGTCATGGGAAATGTTTTGGTTACTTTGTTGTGTTTTTTCCCCCTTCTAACCCAAATATGATAAAACACGTCAAATGACTTATGACTTTGAAGTGTTAAAAAGAGATTTCAAAATCAGGAGAGGCTTTTCTCATTTATGTGGTATTTTTCATAGTATGTCATTGAATCTCTCTGGTAAATAGGTGCAGACTGTGCTATTTGGGCTATTTTTTATTTTGTTTATAGCAACTTTCCCGTCAAATTTCCCTTGCAACAGAAGTCCAAAGACTGGAGCTGCTTTGTAGACCTTTCATCACTCCCAGAACTGAATAAATTCGCCCATGTGGGAAACCATGACTTCTACAGCTGGGCTGTAGTTGCACAGGTTTTAACTAAAAATGTGATGAAGACAATAAAGCTTTGTTAGCTCCAACAACAAATACAAGAGCTTTTAATCACCCAATTTCTGCTCTTGTTTCTGTGCAGAAGTAAGTTTCCCCGCTGCTTATATGCTGCTTATATCTCACCTCCTGGTTGTGCACAGATTATTGATCCAGATATTGGGAAGTGCACACCAAAGACTGACTGATCTATCAAGTGGAAYAGATCAGTGAAAAAGTGCTGATTTTGCTTGACCTGGTAACGTGCTCCCTTTGTAATTAGGAAATACAGTAAAATACTGGGCAGTTTATTTATCCTTTTGGAAAATTTCTTGAAAGAAATCATAATCCTAAATCAGTAGATGGAAGTTGCAGCTCTGAGGTTTTTGGGTAAAATATCTGGAAAACAAGTTTATATTTCTTAGCAGGAAAGGGAAGAATGAAAAAAGTTCACCAAACATCTGAACTCTGACCAGACTCAGCTGTAGTCAAGCGACCACTAATGCACCTAAAAATACAGCTGGATTTATAATACAGCTAGCTGTAACTCACTGTGTGGGATATGTGAAGGAATGTCCTGTAATAACTGCTGTGATGGGTCCAGGGGCCCACTGTTCTTTTATCAGGGCAGAAGCATTTGTGGATGAACTACGTACCTGGTGCTGCTTTATATGGTACTTGCAATTACATCCAAAAATGCCCACAGCATTCTCTGCCAGAAACGTTGTTTGTAGCACCACTCTCCTTGCAAGCTGTGATGTTTTCCTTTTGACGATCTRATATAAATAGAGTAGCTTTGTTTTTAACTAAAAGCTTATCCTTCCTCCAGGCTGAGGTGGTGTCCCTGGCCTAGTGAAAAAAAAAAGGAGGGGGCAGTTCATCCAGCAGGACAGAGGGAAGAGCCCAGGGTGCAAAGTGGGGCTCTGCTGACGTTGGCCCCCTGGACTAGCAGTATCAGTTTGGAGGCTGTTCCACTGGCATTACAGAAAGCTCGGCCGYGCTCTGCAAATGCAGGACCGAAACCACCCCCTCCATTTATGCATGTGAGAGGAGTGCTTTAGGATGCTCCTTATCTATCGATGAAGAGGACCAGACATGCCAAGAAGGTGATTTGGGTCTTGGATGACTCTGTCCCTAATATGCACCTCAAAACTTGCCATCTGCATCTGGACTGAGAAAGGTTACTCATCATACTGAAAGGCAGACTGGAGTTTCTAAACGCAGTTCCCGTTGGGTCATGATTTACTATATTCAGCAGGCTAAGCACTCGCTCACAAAGACTAGACCGGCTAATCTGGCTTGACGAGATTTTTTGTTTTGCAAAGAGTATTCTTCCACCAGCTGCTCAGGCTGACCATCTTGCAGCAAAGTTATGAGAGTTTGCCATTGGCAGTGTGGGTGCCCTGAAGAGTTTCTGACTTGCCTTAATTGAACAGAAGAAACTAATTTAAATTTTTTAAAATATAATTAGGTTGACTTCCTCTACTAGGAATCCTGTAATTGATACTATGAATAAATTATGGAATGTAATTGTGAAGGTTCTTAATTACAAAGCTTCTTAGCTGCACAACTTCTGTGCTGATGAGTGATACATGTTTTGTCCTCTAAAATGGAGCATAATCCTTGTCACAGAAAATCCTGCCCGCTGCAAACTGTGGACTGAAGGGACTGAACTCAGTGCACAAATCCTGCGTGAATACCTGCCGAGGCAGGAATTACTCAGCTTATCTGTGCAGAATGCAAATACCAAGTGAAGCAACTGGTCCAGGCTAGTCCAAAAGCCAGAAGGAGTTTTCACTTAGTGATTACAATTAGCTTAAACCCTATGTAACATGCTTTATTTTCCAAATGTTGGAGTTAATTTTCAGCTGTTGCCATGCTTTCCAGCTGCTGAGTGTGACTTTCKCTCTGAAGCAAAGTGTTCACTAAGAAATAATTCAGCCAGTTCACGTCCACGTTTCTTCATCCAGATCACAGTGACTGCATGAAGCCCAGTTTGCATTCAAACACTTTCCTAGGCACCAGTGAGATACGTGCTCCAGACTTGCACGGAAAACTTTAGAATATGGCTGGATTTARTAGTTACTTAGGGTAAAAATTAAGTAAGACTTCTTTAATGAAAYGTAGACTTATTCTTATTCGTAGACTTTAATGAAACTTCTCATTCAGGTAAAAAGATCRGTGATATCTCATGCATTAGCTGCCTCTAGGGAATGTATAATGGTCATGTTTTCCCATTTCTCACTGAGACAAAGCTTTCCTTTCACAGACTTCACTTCCCATTACTTCTTAATCCTATGTAAAACCACCTCTTTTTCAAAYGATACGTACTTCCTAGACTCACCAGCTACACCTGGGTTATTAAATTAAAGAGGCCAGAAGCTATTCAATGCCCTGGTGGCAAAGCATCCTGACTCATCTCGTATCCACGTAGCTGAACTCTCTTCCTCCCCGCAACGGGGTGGCTGTCCCCAAATTGCAGACACAGACAGTCCCGAGCACACGTTCCACCCCGGTGGGGCTGGCCACTGTGCGGGGCAGTGCTGCCCAGCACAGGTGAAAATCCTGAGCTAWGGCGCAGGGGCTGAGCTGTAGGGARGAATGCAAGTGCCAGAAATCGTGCTGTGCCCTTGTTTCACATCCTGATATGGACATAGCCAACAAATATAAAGTTAAAAGAAAAAAGAAGAAWGTGAAAGAGAAGCTAAGTGAGCATTGGGTAGAAAGAAGGGAAAAAAATCCTAAAATAGGAAAAAATAATTTCATTTCTATTGAGAACAGCAGAGGAGATCATTCTGAAAGAAGCACTTCCTGGAAGAGCTCCTTTAAGGAAAAGGTTGGGGTTTACCYCATAACACAGGAGAAATATTCAAGCCTGAAAAAAGTTGGAAGAAAGGGATGGAAGGAGGGAGATTCTTGAATGAAAACTCAACCTGTAGTTTAACATCAACAAGAAAAGCAGGATTAATGGAGCGGAGATCAAAGATCAGAGCAAGACAGAGACCAGGAGCTGGGATTAATTGGCCAATGCGGCGTGCTCAGACTGAAATGTTATCAGCTCATTAGCTGCCTCAGTTGCCATGAAACTTCCCGAAGGTGCTGCGTGTTTTGGAAGGTTGCACTGTACATCTGTCGCTGCCTCCCAGCCCCAGTCTCCTCTCAGCGTACATTGAAATTAATATTTATTTATTCCTTTGAAAGCCCTGGAATCGGTGCTTTTGGCCCTTACTACAAACGCTGTTGTTCCCTACAAATACCAGCACTTTCCAAATCAACTGCCTGTCCAAATTCACTGCTCAGCCTGCTGCAGTCTCTGCAGCAGTTTTCACCTTTTCCAAGGCCTGTGGGTCTCAGTGCTGGCCCCTCTCCCCCCTTCCAAGGCAGGAGCTGCAAGAAATCACAAAGAATAGCCCTAGGGGATGGCTATGTACAGCTCTGGGCTGCTCTGAAGCACCAGACAGGTGTAACAATAAGCGTTATATCCTCAGGAATTCAGAACAAAGATCAAATTTCAAGGAAAATCACATATACAGAAGCATACAGCTGAACAACTTTGCATTGCCTTGGAGCACATAGGTGAAGAATGAATTAAAGGAATATGTCTTAAACACACTAGGTTGGGATTCCAACTCCATGTTGCTCTAATCATGACAGAGTACTTGTCGCATGGAGGCAAAATCTGATGGAATTGAAATAAATGCTTCTCTTCTGGCTAACGGGTACCATGAGCTGTTTTTGAAAGTTAGATGCAAGGGGTCTTGAGGCTGGAGCATTACCAGTGTACATACTCCTCTGGATAAAAAGGCAAAACTAAAGACTCACTAGGGTGGGAAACCCCTTTTTTGGCTATAAATCTTATTTTAGGAGGACTACTGGAATTACAGGGAGAAACTGGAGGGAACAGAAGGAAAATGATTGTTTCCAAAYGGCCACTTACTCTTCATCATGCAGTACTCATACTGCAACAGGCAATGGATAATTTCCATTGACTTATCTGTTTTGATGAATTACTGTTATAAGTGAGGGAGCTGCTGCATTAGGAGGACTTTTGCCTGGGAAGCTTTGCAAAACAGACGACTAAATCAGACTCAATCCCCAGAAGGGATCAAAAACGTCACAGATTCCTCGCTGCTYCATCTTCTCAAATTTACGTTAGATTCCAACATGTTTGAGAGGGGTTCTTAGTTAATTCATATTGTTTCACTGAAGATAAAGTGTGCAAATCTTATGAAAGCATTTTCACTACTTGGAAGCAGGACAGGGATTCTTTCCTGTGCTATGCCTTGGAGGTCAGACTGTTTTTTTCTCCATTACTTGGATATATGATTGCATCAAGCTGCTTTTAAAATTAGGAAGAATTTGGTACTTTTCCCTCTTGCAGCTGCTTAAGAATTTCATTGCATTGTTTACAGGCTTTCATCAAGCTTTTCCAGACAATGCTTTATACTGCCACTTTCAAGGAAATCTTAAACTAACAGGTTTAGGCAATGATTAAAATATGGCATACAGGGAAATTGGCCATCTTTCAAGGCTGTCCTACATCTTTGGCTGTATTATTCATACTAAAATCAGGAAAAGACTGCAGGAACTAATCCACATACATTTACTCTTYGAGCATTAAGTGGTTGGCTGCTGTTATTTTAATTGAAAAATAAGGCGAATGGTACGCTGTATTCTTCAAATYCTTATTACTGGCTGAGAAAGAGGTTTCATAAAACAACATTAACATAGCAAACCATCTCGTTAGCCATGCACTAGTGATTATGCTATGCCAATGGCATATGAGAAGAGTACAAAATCCAAGCACTGTACGCAGCAAGCAGTGGTTTTCTGTCTGTGGGCTGCCAGTGTGAATTGTATGACTATTCTCTCTATTTCCCAAAGTCTTGCAGTACATCACTTTTCACTTTTGTATTACTTGGCAAGGGATAATTGTGCATGTTGCAGCAGTTATTTGGGAAAGGTTGGATATAATTGTTATTGGCACTTCACTGCATGGGCTTTGTGTTCCAGATTGGGTTATTCAGCTGGGACATTAGATGACTGCTGAAAGCTTTTGTCATAGTTGGATATTATCCACCCGTCTCCTAAAGCCATTTTACAGAGTCTGAGAAGTGCACAAGAGAGTGGCCTGTAAAGATAAGTGAGGAAATAAAGAAAAGCAAGGCCTATCAGCAAGCAGTCCATTAACTCTGATTTTTGTGAAGATTCAGCTTCTACGTGAAGCTGTTTTAGAAGCAGGGAGACAGATATGCCAGGGTCAAAGGTAGCTACTAACAACCTGACATCCCAGACTGTTCACTGCTTGCTTTTTCTGTTCTTCACCTCCCTCAGAGCATAATACACAGCACTGCTAGAAACTGGCCTCTTCCTTACCAAGTCTGTCCTTCCTCAAGAAGGAAATGGGTTGGCTGTTTTCCCAAGACAGACAGATCATGGCTCTGCCTTTCCCCCAGTGATGCTGCTCGACAGAGCACATAGCTGTGCAGAGCAGCCCCCAAGACTGTGGCAAAATCCATGTCCTTATCCACTCCTGCTGTTTGCCTTTGCCCATTTTCAGGCAAGAAATGAAGATAGGGRCTTGTTCCCATGCATCAGCTTGGTACAATGGAGCTGTGTCCTGGAGCCCCACCTGCCGCCATCCTGCTTCCCATCTCCTTCGGTCTGACAAAGCAGAAGAAAGTTGCTTATATTAGAATTCCACAGCAAAGCGCTTAGGATCTGTAAATGCTACGATCTGTCTTGCACAATCACATTCCTCCTTGCCTAAAAAGCTAAACACTGGAGACCTACCTTGTGGCAGTTTTGAATAGCTGTGGGTGCTGACAGCATTGATAATATTTGTCCGGGGCTAGGCCAGCTTTTTATCACAAAATGTATTTGGTAATTAATTCTTAAGGATGTTAACTGAGTTGCAATTCTATTTGACTCCTGCTTTCACAGCTAGATAAGACCACGGTTCTCACATGGCCTCATTACACATTACCCTTGGTAGCAAAATCAGGTTAACGCATTCCTGCTCCCTTGCACATCAGCCATGCCTTCTCAGCTGTGCAGATGTGACGGCTTGTCCACCACGCTAGGCACTGGGCCAGGGAACTGCTCCAGCATGAGCAGAAAAGGGCAAGTAAAGAAAAAAAAAAAAGAATTTTGCTGTCAGCCCAGAAAAAAAATCATCTTGAATGTCAAGCCACTGAGGAGGGAAAGAGTGGCAGGCAGCAGGGAGAGAGGCAGAAGCATGTTATAACCTGGTAAAAYTGCTGGGGGTTTACATGTCATCAAACATTTTATAGCCTCAGAACCTCTAAATTATATATCATAGCAAGTATTACCTGTACAACGCTTTTGATAAACATAGAGTTTTATCATATTGCTAGCTTTATACACCTGTCATAACAGATATATAACAGTGTAGCAAAGAGCTGGCATCTGGGCGATGCCTTGTCTAATCTGTTTTCTTCATCACATCCTCTCTTGCTACCCAATTCTGAAAGTTTTTTTTTTTTTTTTTTTTTTTTTTTTTTTTCATTTTGAAGCCCCAAGCAGCGTCAGCTTTGGCTGGGTTGATTTGTGTATATTTTCAGTGCATGTCACCACGCAGCGGGGTTTTCTGCTGAATCCCTGCTGTTGGATGCATCCATGACTTGTGCAGAAATTCTGGACCATGCTGGAGCATCAACATCTTTGTGCATGTTCAGGCCTGCAGTGTGGGTATCTAGCAAGGTTTTGGTAACCTTGAAGGATATTTTTGCAGGAAAGCAGGATTTTTTATCATCCTCGTTGACACAGAGGCTTAAACTCTGTCAGCATCTCAGTATAGGCAGAATCTAGGCCATTTGGACCTTTCCAAGTACTCTTTAATTACATTATCTCTCAATCTTGCTCACTATAAATTCTATTAAAATGGAAGAATAGAATGCAGTTTGCTTAATGCTGGATTTACTCTGAGTTAACTAAAAATAGAATAGGGATAAAATTCAGGCATTACTCCACAGAGTGCTTATCTCAATCATAACGAACACATGCTAAGCACTGAAGGAGGCAAACTGTGAGTGAAGGAGGAAAAATTGTAAGTGATCACAGAGRTATGGCATGTATTATATAATTCGTCTGTCTAAAACAGATTAAGATTTGAAAGAAAATATTCCCTTTACTAGGTTTTCAAAGTATTAGCAATAAGTTAGTATCTGCCATTAGGAATCTGAGGACTTCACCACATTCAAATAATTTTGTGAGCTGTAACATTCCCCAGGTTAAGATTGGCAGAGGGAATTTGACTTGTCCGAAGTCAGGGATAGTCAGAAGCAATTAATGGTTTCAGATAACTTTATTCTCAGACCCAAGCTTTATCTAGCAGAATTTCTCCTTGAACAGTCTTCCTAACGCTGAGTTTTGCTTTCTTTCTAGGACTGCATTTCTGGTCTTACTTTATGAGGTGTTTTATTATAGGCTTTTTTTGTGCATCCTTCCCATCACCCAAACTGTATTTGATGTGGCTGCGGATATTGGATGCCCTTGATATTCAATCTGTCTGTGGCTACTTCAGAGGATCCTCTTGTCATCAGACAAACTCTTCGACCCACATAAAATAGATCATAAGGAGCAGAAAAATGTTTAGACTAGCATGGAAAATGATGTTTGCTCTGATCAGAGTAAGAAATTGCCCTGAAACTATAGGAATTTCCTGTTGCTARAATATTGTGTAGGTCCTAAAAACTTTGTAGGCTGTTGTTTTTCCTCTGGGCAGCTAGAAAGGTCAAAGTGCCTTGGGGTAGGACACAGAACTGCAGCATTTAAGAGTTCATCTAGTCAGGAAATTATGGTTGTAAAGTTACATATCTCTGTCACTTATCATTACACAGCTCATTAAATCTCTGCTAATTGCAACTTCACCCTAGGATCCAGGCCCTAACGTTTCTGTGCCTAATTAGCACATTGAAATCCTAAAATCAAAATCATTTTCCTATTCTAGTCACTTATTTTACAGAAAGTAATAGAATTTAGAAGTTAAACTTGTTGTGATAAAGTTAAAGTTATACCTGGCTTATTCAGTCCTTTAACTCAGTTGTTCAAGAGGTAAGTGCTTTTTCCCCAGAAACAACTGGAAATGTATCYGAAGTTAGTTTATTTTTTATTTTTTAGTGTAAGATACTCTAWGATTGCCTGTTTCTTTTTCATTTATTCTTGGTTGCATTTCTCTCCCTCTAATTCTCCATTCTCATTAATAATTCCCTGAAGAATTATCTAAAAATCATCTTTCACATTTTTGTCATCATATAGTATGCTATGAGGAGTCACATTACGTGTCTCCCTGACAACCAGAGAAATATTTCATAAGCAAAGTAACATGAAAAATTATTTTAATGGTGATTTACTATAAATAACACATCCCTACACTTCACTGGAACTCTCAAAGTGTATTTTTGTTTCCAAAAAATTCTGTTGCCACTGTCAAGCTTAAAAAGCATCATGTCAAATATATGTCAATATATGAAATAAAAACAGCATCTAACTCTTGGATGCTTTTAATAATATCAGATATTTTTTATTATCATAGAGTAAAGAAAACGCATAATTTAGAACCATAATATCACATGAGTTTACCTCAGGAATGATCTGAAAGTCAAAATTGTGATAGAGTGCCTTTTTTTTCTCCAGCCGCAGGCTTTTGAAAGGGGAGATGAGTTGCACCAAGCTTAGTTTTATTCGCATTTGAACTCTTGACTTTTAATTTGCAGCTAAAGAAAGTGATCTCTTTCTGTCATGCAAAAAAAAGGACACTGAGGCAAATGCAGGTTTTTTTTTCTTGTTCTCTCCAAATCACCTTTTTCAACTGATAAGTTTCTTTTGTTAAAAAAGACTTGAAAATAGACATGTATATTTGTTATGCAAGTTTTCTTAGGAATTTAGGTAGCAGCAAGAATCCTTCCACTACAAATTACATTTGTATCACCAAAATAAATGAAAGATTCTTGCCTATTTGCATGGAATTTCTGCTTTTTCAACACTTTCTTCATCATTATTCCAACTTGATCTGCAAGACTAGAACTATCTTTTCAAATAAACATCTTTGGCAAGTAAGTAAGTTCAATTTTTAATTAAATCTCATAATCTAGATATACCCTCACTGTGTAATTTTCAGTTAGTGGCAGAAATTGTGAGTAAGCATGCTAACACATTAGCYGTTGCTGCTGTTTTTACGAGGTTTTGCTATACCTGTTAAACTAGATTGCTTCAGGTGATTATATTGTACTTTCGGCGGTCTTTTTAGACATTTTTTTTAAGTAATAAAGAACAATTCTGAGTGGGGAAAACCCATAAAATCAAATTGCAAAAAATTAGGATTGCAGCTAATGTAACTATCTACCGCAGGAAGGGGATTGTTCTCTAAGTTGTAATATGGCGTGTTTTTTTTTTCAAAAAGCTGCACTTTTACTTGTAGAAAGTGGCAGTACAGTTTTGCAAGGTTGCTCRTCAGTCTTCTGATCCTAAATATAGTAACGCCTGCATACTAATCATTACTCGTTCCGAGATGATCTCAGCACAGTTATTCCTATTAAGAAACTCTGGAACCCTGCAACTTTCTTACGGGATCTGTCACCGTGCATTTTCCAAAGCAGAGYAAATTTATAAATATTAACAAATTAGGTCTTGTAGGGCTTGAGTGATACATGGAATATCTAACTTTAACTGATGAAAAAACACAGAAGCCAGAGGAGCTAACACTGGACTAGCTGCAAAGGAAAATGTTGAGGAGCTGACAGTTTTTCCCTGGACTAAAGCTCACGTGGTGGCCAAGCGGAGTCATCTCGTGCCGCTGTYGGTGGCGTGCGCTCAGCCTTAAGGGACTCAGAACAAAAGACGGTCTTGTGAAGTCTGGGCCCAGATCTCCTGCTTACAGATGTGAACAGTACTTGTGTGACAGTGCTATTTTTAACGTCCAGTCGCTTACTATTTGAGACACATATATGAAATATTGCTATCTAGCCATCACCAGAACAAATGAGTCTTGTAGGTTACATCTGGAATAAATGAGGCAGTGTTCCAGGCTCCCCGGGAAAGCCTGCGAGGGTTTCATTTGGCTGTTGGGCTGATAGCCTTCTTGGAGTCTTTTTTCCCTTCCTCTGTTGATTGATGTTGAGGCACTCTATCCCTGCATACTTCTGCACAGAAATGCAAATGTTCAGCCCCGATTTTGCAATTCATCCCAGATTAGTTATTAATTTGCATTAATTTATCAAGTGCTAGAGGCCAAAAGTCTTCTTTYAGACCTATTTTCTCTCTTGTTGGCTAGTATGAAGGGGACAGGAGAACAGTTGAATAATATAAGTGCGATATAGCCTCCATGCAGCCTGTTTCATACACTGCAATGTGCCCAAGCTATGGCTCTTTTCGAAGCTGATACTGCTGGAGCCTCGCTGAAACACCTCTGCTTACTCCTAGCACTGCAGCTGCATGCCTGATAGGCATGTGGAGAATTTGGAGGTGCTGGCTCTCCTCTGGGCAGATTTCTTTAACTCTTGAGGTCCTGCTAGCCCAGGTGGCTGGCCCGGGGGCAATCCGCGATGACTCTGCTATGTCATTGCGCTTTGCGTTGGGAAAGCCTCTGCGGGGCTGGGAGCAGGGCTGCTCGGCCGGGCTCCGAAAGGGCTCGGTGGGGCATGCGCCAGGCTCCCAGGGCTGCGTGTGGGCCACTCACAGCCCACAAATGTTATAATAGAAACGGCAGCTCTGGAACACGGTAACATTTCCAACTTAAATGCTATGAGTTTTATTTGTCAAGGAAATCCCCTAGTCAAGGAAAAATAGGGGRATGTGAGATAATCTGGAGTTTCTTCAAAAAGCTCAGACAATAACTGATTCTGAAAGATTGAGAAATATTCAGCTCCAGAGCCAAGTTCAACACCCTCCACAGTGCTGGAGCACGTGGCTTGGTGAGCTCTCGAGTTCCCTCCAGCAGAGCAGAGCAATGCCCTCCCCACGCTCCTCCAGCACCAGCCAGTGGGGAGGAATCGAGGAGGCCAGGCAAAAAAAACGAGAAACGAATCCTTAAAGAGCTGTTGGGAAAGGCCATGAAGGAGTGCTCCAGGGCTTGTTTCCTCCAGCAATATTTGTCATCATTATTTCTGAATGGACTGTAAAATGGTAAAGCTGTTTCATGGTAACCTTGCTCATTAATTTCTGAAAGACAAAAATCCATGATGTGCAACAGCCTGTGACTGCACGCTCCTTTCTGAACTTCATACTGCTCGGGAACGTTATTGCATCGTCTTTCTCTCATAGGAAAACAATTAGCGGAAGCGTCTCTTTTCCTAATTCAGTCAGTYACTCTGGTGTCTCATTTCAAATTTYGGATCTAATTTTGCATTTACTTTAGCAATTAGGAACACACTGGTAAAAAGCTGCAGAACTTCACTTTGAAAACRCCAAAATAAATACAGACATTGATGTGGGCTTGTGGTTTTATTTTTGTTTTGGAAGTCTGTGGGCATGCCAGGTTCAAAATTAAATAAATGTATTGATCATTTATTTTCTGTGTAAGATCTGCCTCTACAAAAGGCTCTAACATTTAAGCTTTTCCTCTCGGAAAGCAGTTAGCCAGTCAGAAGGAAAGATTTTAAATGGAATGTTTCAGACACCTTATGCAGTTTTAGAAAACCCACAAAACTATTTTTTTCATCCATGAAAGAAACAAACAGCAGAATTAACAAACCTGGATTCCTATGGTGGTGTTTCCTACAACTCTCTACTGTAATAGCCTCAGCTCCTCTTCCATTCCATTGCTGAAACTGCTTAAACTACCTCCATGTCTCCTACAGCCTCTCACAATATCACCGAATCACAGCATGGTCGAGRTTGGAAGGGACCTCTGGAGATCATCTAGTCCAACCTCCCTGCTCAAGCAGGATCACCTAGAGCACATTGCGCAGGATCGTGTCCAGGCAGGTCTTGAATATCTCCGGAGAAGGAGACTCCACAACCTCTCTGGGCAACCTGGTCCAGTGCTCCGTCACTCTCACAGGGAAGAAATTCCCCCTCACAGTCAGGCGGAAATTCCTGTGGTTCAACTTCTGCCCATTGCCTCTTGTCCTGTTGCTGGGCACCACTGAAAGGAGTCTAGTCCCATCCTCTTTACACTCTCCCTCCAGGCACTACTTTTCATGAATGTTATAGGAGCTTAATATCTCTGCGACCTCTCTGTATCAGATTTCATTGAAAATGGTCAACAGGTTGAAAAGCGATTGGGAAAGATGGGTGTCCACTGCAACTGCATAAGCCTCAGATCCTTATGAAATCAGGCTAAAAMACATTCTACTGCACTCATCTGTGACTTGTACAAATTGGATATTATTCAGTACTACTTGACAAACAGAAAAATGAACCATATATCAACGCCTTCCTTGCAATATAAGCAGCAAATCAGAACCTTTGATTTTACTATTTTTTCCTCAAAGAAGAGAGAAGAAAACTCTCTGCTTATTTTACCTCTTCTTATTTTGCTRAGCTAGTCAATCCTTGAATGGTTAGATGAGGCAAGCCAGCTCAACTGCTCATCAACCCACACTGTGGTGGACTTTCTAATGACTGATTTTAACTTTTGGGTAAAGGTAGATTCACTCGCAGTCCAGGTAGCACTGAATGAGTATTCTACATAGGTGCTTTTAGAAATTCCCCTTTGTTGGCATGTACAAATATTCATATATAAAATTTTCTATTGGGAAAATGGGAATTAAGTTTAACTGAGAGAACTCACTTTCTGTCATCTAAATTGCTATGATAGATTTCAGGTTTTCCGTGTAAAATGATCTCCTAATCTGTCCCCTGTACTTCACCAAGCAAACTTTTCCAGAGAAAGTGCATCTCAACATTTAGATTTTAACACTACTTTCCAAATGATGTTGAGTTCTAGCATGCAAGAGATGGACATTTTTTAGTAGTGACTCTTAGGAAAATAGGAGAAGGAATAATAAAGAAAAATAAAGATGCTTCTTTTCTCAGGATCTCTTTGCTAGTCATGTTCTCTGAAAGGGGTCAGCAAGAATGATGGGAACAGAGAGCTATGGTAAAAATGGATATTTTGAAGATGAATTTCCAAAAGTCTTAGTTTATGATTTATCTCTTTGTTACTAAGAGACATAACTACAAGGCTTCAACAGAACTTTTTGGGAACTTGAGGCTGCAGCTATGTTTTTGTTCTCTTTTACTCTTAAAACTCTAGCTTCTTTTCAGAGTATCGAAAGTGACTTTCCATTTGAAATGGATAAATATTTTTATTTGCATATTTCCATTTGTTTGTGAATGCTAAATGCATACATATCATTTCTGATTCATTGGACATGGCTCAATGGCTTTGATGAACTCCCAGTCTGCAGCTTGTCTAAGAGTATAACTGAAAACAACTGATATTTTAAGCTAGAACTGTTCTTGACAGTGCCTATCTTTGCAATGTCTCTAGCAGAGCAAAGAAATATGAGGCAAACTCACCATCTTTCTGCCGTACAACTTTATTATAAACTTAATAACTTTTAAATTCAAAAGCTCAGACAGTTAGGACATGTTCCTCTGTCTTCAAGGGCCTTAGGCTGAAGAAACCACAAACTGACATCAGTGATATGGAGTTATAGAGTATATGGAGGTATAGATCCACATAAATGTGTAGGTGATCTCCAGCTGTACTCACAGAGCGAAACTGTGGCCACTTCTGGGTCAGTGCCTTGTCTGAAGCATAAGATAATATCATTCTTGTTTTCTTCTTGGCAAGGAAAAGCACCAAAGTTCACATTCACAAGGCTTTGGACCTCAGAAAGTATTGGGTATGCTACCTGGGTCGTTCTCACCCAGAACCCTCRTTATTAAAAATGCTGAAATCCTGAGCATTTCTTAACACCCATACTCTTCTTCTCCACATGTGTACAGACTCTTACAATGTAATTGTTTCAGAAGCCAAATAAACCTTTTCCTGCAATTCTGCGATCTACCTGGAAGACAAAATGCAACGAAACATGAGYTCTATAGAGAGTTTCTTTCCTTTGACTGCAAGTTTCATGGGAAAGGATAAGCTTTATCGTAGCTTTTTTCATTGCTTTCTGAGTCTTTTTACCTAGTATAACACAAGGACAAATACAGCTGTGCTTTAAACAAACAATAGAATTGCAGGTAAATTTTTGTATTCATTACTGTCTTCTTTGTTACATGTTCAGAGTCCGACTCCAGGTTTAGTAAATGTATTTTTGATATGTATCTATGCTCAAATGGATGAGTGAGTGAAAAACATAGAAAAAGGAAAAGCCTTGGTCTTGCTATTTGTCTGTGCACAGTCAGCTAAAAGTCTAGCTATAAATCTCTATGCAGTTTACTGTTACTGCTCCTTTAAATAAGCTTTAATGAGGCAAATCAAGCCATTGGTATCTAATTTGGCTTTAATGAACTGAATTCCCCCGTAAAAGGTTTGTGGAAAGTTTATCTGACACAAGCAATTCCACCAGGTAGGCTCCATTGCTGCCCCCTCCACCCTTGCAACAAGGGTAAAACGCATTGCACGTGAAGCAGCACAAAGCCAAAACYACAGCCTTGCTGTAGTTCCCAAATTAGCAAGGAGTCTCCACTAATGGAAGGACGAAATATGCAGCCGTTCCTTGCAGCTGTTTCACTATCTTCCAGCCTAGTAGTGCATTTTGGTCGGTGAGCACAAGAGCATTCAAAATGCAGATACACTGCAGTCAGCTGGGATCAGTCTGCTGGCTGGAGCTGCTTAGGYTGCTGCTCTAGCACTTCCCCAGACAGGAAACCGCAAGCCATTAGAGATTAAGGTCACTGGGTCAGTAGGAAAGGCACACAGGTTGGTATGCAAAATAGGATCCTCTCCTAGAAATAGGTCAAGCTGAACAAAGACATTAGTTTAAAAATGCAAAAGAACCTGAGATGGAAGAGTAAAACTTTCTTTGCATTGAAGAGAAAGCCTGAAACAACTTCCAGCTGTTACTGTAACCACGTAACTATGAGTATTCATGAAGATATGACTTGCCTGTACCCTCTGGCAGTTACCTGCTTTCCAAGGACATAAGTGAACATGAAGGATGTCTAATAATCCTCTCCTGCTACCTACACTCAGTGTCAAAAGGAGATATATCCTGTAGATTCATTTATTTCAGGCATTCTGAATTTTAAATTCTTTGTTGTTTAAGCTCCAGGCAGGGTATTATCTCCTCCAGTACACACGTTACTTTAGCGGCGCTGTAAAAATCTACGGCTGCATTAGAGGTTAAACCATGCATGCATATGCCGATCCAAATGAATAAAGCATGTATTTGCATGTGTGCCGGAGATACGAGAGCTAGTGATGTAAAATGCTGAGCGAATGAATTCTTTAATCAGAAGTTCAAATACAGGCACATACTATCACCTAAAAGTAAATGAAGAACGTGCACTGGCAAAGTTGTCCCTCTATCTTTGAGATTGTGTATAAGCCTAATACAGTTTCGTGCAATAGTCATAGCCTGTGTGGATCCCCAAGGATACTGATATGTCATCAAGCATTAAAAAATCATGAGTCAGGCTTCAAATATAATTGGATTGGCTTAGAATCAGGAAACTTTCTCAATTAAAAAGACAATACGCAACTTGTGGGTCTTTTAATTTGTTTCTTTGTTTTTGAGCCTATAGTTTTCAGCAAACTCAATTTGGCAAGCACAAAGGGTAAAAAGTGTGTGTGTGTGTGTGTGTGTGTGTGTGCATGCAAGTGAGACAGAGGCAGACGTCACTGTCACATAAGTCCCAGCCTTGGTGCTTTCAGGAAAAAGAAAAAAAAAAGTAAGTATATTAATGTGTGTATACATATATAATGACCCTGCAGCAGTTTTAGGGAAAAATGGGGATTTCCTAGTGTTGCAGCAAATGGTAACTCCTCCGGCAGGCAGGAAGGCAGTCAGACCCCCAGTAGCCATTTCTTCTCAGGCTCGGCAGCTCCAGGCCACAGAGCAAGTTTCTACCGTGAAAGTCTGGAATAAATCCCTTTTGCTTCAGATAGCCAAACTCCCAAATCTACTTAATATTAAATACCTGGCACGAGACCGAGTGCAATCTGAACGTGCCTTCAGTCAAACTTCATTACTGCTGAGCGTGGGAGGCAGAACGTCCTCAACCCAAGYGTCGCTGCTCAGGAGCTGCCTCGCCGCCTCAGACCCGGCTTTCGCATGGCCGCTGTTCCCGGTGGTGACCAGAATGCTGATATTATATTAATAATTACCACTGAGCAATGCCAGAGCCTTGGGGAGAGGGAAGAGGGAAAATAAATTCTTTGATAAACTAATAATGCATTTAATAAATATAGCACTACTACTGAATAAAATAGCATTAATGAGAAAATGTTTTATATGCACTGGAAAGGTCTAGCTTGTCTTTCAATACTGTATTCTGTTAATAATCTGCTTAACACATACAGCCCTGCTGAGTTTTCATGCACATTAGAGGTCTAGTTCTTTCCAGTAAAAATCATTAAATTAGCAATTCATTCTTCTGTCTCAAATAAGCTTCTTATTGCCACAATAGCTGATGAAGAAAGTGATGGAGAGAGGTTATGATTTGTAGCTGAATTATATTGTAGTCCAATATTTGCATTATACTGAAATACATTTTGTTGCATTTTTCTATGTGGATAAAACCGCATACACTGTAATGAAAGCATTTCAGAGTAACAAACAATAAAAGAAATCAATGCTAGTAATGAATGTAACCTGAGTGCTTCTTAACATTTCTGAAAGAATACTTCACAGAAAAAATGCCACAGTTAAARTACATAATCTTAGGTTTATAATAATACTAATATTGTGGTGTACAACACAGATAAAATTGTTTCTATCTTGGTAAATGTAACAGCTGCAGAAAATTCTCTTAAAGTTGTGAGGAATCCAGATCTCTCACACATCCCTTACACATATAAACTGTGCAACTATCCATTCATATGCTTGGGATGAGCCTTCCAGAAAACAAAGTTGTGTGGCCTTCTTGGGTTTTTTAGGAAAAACTTCCATAGGAAACATGTTCATATTCCACATGTAGATGGATCTTTATCTTGGTTTAAATCCTGCTAAACTGCTGCTGGCTCCTGATTGATACAAAATGTAAATACTATTTCAGCCTGGGTTTTAGAAAGGAATAATACCCAGGGCATTTTTTTTTTTTAGCTACTGATGATATGTTTCCTTTAAAGTAATGCGGGCATTCAGTTTATGGGTACAGCTCCTATCCCTGGCCAACGGAGAGCACAAAGCATCGGGCGCCTTCCCCCCGCTCGCACACGTGATGGAGTCCAGGAACACCTGAGTCGCGCATTTACCAAGGGGTCCTCTGTGGATTTATAGCTCCTGGGGTTGCCACCATGAACCTATACCAGGAAATGCTCAGACACACAGTCCAAGGGTTAAGTGCTTTTTTTTTACTATGTCAAACATTTTTGTAAATGGTGTTTCTGAGGAAATGTTAAATCTTACAGTGTGTGTAAATATTTTAACTAAGTTTTCACCCTGCCTTATTTATATGCTGTAACAGTTATATACCATGTTTTGAATGGCAGTTCTTCAAACCTTTTCTTTTTGTACTGTAAGTGACAAGACAGGGTAGCTTTTTTGCTCACTTAAATGTGCTAACAGCGTAAAGAGTTTTTTTCAGACACTGTTACTATTTTGTTGCCTCCACAGATGCAATTTATTACAAATATCCTTCCAAACATTGAACTTCTCATTCAGTTACAGTTCTGAAAATGTATGGTGAGACTGGCTTGATGGTTTTGTTTAATTAATGGCTGCATTAAACTATCTGGTTTCCTAACCACAAGTCATATGCAATCTGTTGCACTGACATTTAGAGGAGCGTTGATGGAGGCTAATCTCTCTGCACTTCCTCTGCAGGCAATGGGAAGAAAGGGGCTCCTTCAGAGAGAGGTACGGTTGAGAGCGTCTGAAGTTAAGCTCCTGCTCTAAATCATCCCTCCAAAACTCCATATTGTTGATTCGCCTCTCCATTGAAGTGAACCTTTGTGAGTCTCTCCTTTGGTATCGAAATATGAAATGTATGCACGCTAAATGATGCACAAATGATCCACAAAATGCCACAAAAATGATTAAGGACCTGGAACATCTGACATATGAGAAGAGGCTGAGAGAGCTGGGGCTGGTCAACTTGGAGAAAGGAAGGCTCAGAAAGGATCTAATCAATGTTTCTAAGTATATGATGAGGAGGAAATAAAGAAGATGGAGCCAGACTCTTCCCGGTGATGCCCAGCAATGGGCCCAACAGGCAATGGGCACAAATTGAAATAAAGGAAATTCCATTTAAACATTAGAAAAAACTTTTTTTTACCATGAGGGCGGTCAAAGCACTGAAATAGGTTGCCCAGCAAGGTTGTAGAGCCTCCATCCTTGGAAATACTCAAATCTGACTGGGTGTGGTTCTGAGCAATCTGCCCCAGCTGACCCTGCTCTGAGCAGAGATTTGGACTAGACAATCTCCAGAGGTCCCTTCCAACCCCAACTATTCTGTGCGTTTGTGCAAACTGACACTAAATAAGGCGTATTGCATCTGGGGTGTAAGAGCTTTACAGATTCCRCAATATCTTTCGGCTTTTCCTCAGTTCTGGCACACAATGGGCAATTTGCTGTCCTAATAGCATCCTTGGTGACAGGGCACTTTCTGCTTACTGTGCCCTAYGGAAGAGCTGATGAGTACAAAAGTGTTGACAGACTCAGCGGGAAGATCCCACCCCAACGAGAAGGTTGCATGCATGTGCCAAATGGAGCAATTCCAGCAGGTAAGAAGCATCAGCTTTCAAGACATGAGCAGGTATCTTTTGGTGTGAAGTGCAAATGCCACACACATGTAATTTTATGTGTTTAGCTTTTTGACTGTAAAACAAATGACTGTGGACATACGCACAGGAATCAGGGAAGTCAAGAAAAACAGAAGAAAATTGGCATCTGGATTATCAGTTGGTTTTGTCATCATCATTATTACCTGTAAAAAAGTAGCACTYTTTGTTGCTGTTGCTAAAGCTTTTCTTTTTATCAGCCTGACAAGTGRTGCAGGGACAGTTGGAGAACACTGRAGGACACTGGACTAGACTAGAGAACTACGGAGCTAGTTCTTGTTTCCCAACCAGAATTAGACACCTAGGAAGCTGATAAAGAAGATGGACCATGTTATAGCTTTTCTACAAGATAAAGGATCAAGCCTAGAGACCTGCTACACTAAGGTTGCAGTACAAGGTTCCTGAAGTTAGAAACACAGGGGTTTTGAAATATRTGTTATTAATAAGTGCAGTTTCAGTACAGAATGCACATATGGGACATAGGGGTCTATGGGCTGTAGAAAGCCAGGGAGCAGAGCMCACATGGAAAGTCAGCTTGCTGGTTCCCCAGCAACTGTAGGCAAGAAATCCCTTGTGATCCAAGCTGCCGTAAGTACCACTAAAAGAGAGCTAAGATAGATGAGTGATATTAGATACAATCCATCTTTGCATCTTCTTGTTTTTACGCTYTTTTGTAGCTGTGTTTTGGGATCCATTGCTCTTCTTTGGTCTTCTTTGAGGTTGTCTGTGGATATGGAGCACCTCACCAGCTCTGGGAAACAAAGCACTTCCCCCGGGAAYGAAAAGTGTGGCTTTAGAAACCCTGTGCTTGGAAGCAATGATAAACTGGGATTGCCAGGAGCAGGCTGGGGTTTGCCAAGAACAGCATCTTCCCACCTTGGGAAAGGGTAGTGTCAAGTTGCAGGGCACAGGCAGTAAAAACAGCACTGAGAGCTGTTAACCAGCACAGCCCTGGCAGAGGGCAGAGGAGGAAACCTCACGGTGTCGCGGCGGGAGTCACGCTGACTCTCGCCTCTGCAGTTAGCCAGAGACAGGAGGCTCAAGAAATTTCTTCACTAGGACTGTTCTCTTGCCAAAACTTAAGACAAGAGCCTGGTCTCCGGCTGAAAAACAAAACCCCACGTACTAAGGAAATCCAGCTCAGTTTGTTTGAATTCTTTACTGCATCTCCAACATACAAGTCACATTATCATGGCATTAATAATGCGAATACAAGTATCCACATAACCAGGTTGCTTACCGTGTTTGAAGCATATTCTTAAGGTTCCTACGATATTTTTCTCTTTAAATGCAACCTCTTTGTGGCCCTTGTTAAATTTTATGTTAACCAAATTGCAGTTCTAACTAAAATAATCTCTTTACCATAGTGCAGGTAGTTTCTGTGGGTAACTGGAGAACACAAATAGCATGGATGTGGGGACAAGTGCTAATAGCTCACAGTGCTGGATTTTGCCATACTTCGTTTCCAAAATTGGAAACTTGCCAGTTCATGAGAACATTCTAATTTTGGAATATAACTATGAAAACTGAGAGTCAGAGGCCTCTTATGGTCATACTAACAAGTTGGCAAAATGCTTAGATAAATGTCTTTAAATGTAAAGGATATTTTACAAGCAAAGACAAACTTTCAGAGGGGGATGGCAACAGATGGAGATCTCCTTAGCGATTTTTTCTACATACACTAAAATCTATTCAGGAGTGTGATAGGGATGAGTTCAAGACTGTTAGAGTCAAAAGGAACACATTTGTTTTAATAGCACCTGAAGGCAGCTATTATTTTCCTTTTGAACATTCTTCCAGAACTCCTTCCTGTTAAAATGCTCTTTAAATTGTCTGTAGTCACTTCTCTTGCTTAAATGAAAATATACTTTTGGTAAAATGAAAATGTATTAAAAAAGGAAACTTAATTTAATATCATCCCACCTAGACACAAAATGGTTAAAAAGAAAAGTACCAGAACACTAACACTTGGCTAAAGCCAAGAATAATTTTGTCTACGACCTTAAGGATCCCATTCAGAGAGGCATAAAAATGGTGCCCCCAGACAGCACAGACATCCTGTGGATTTGTAAATCATTTGGGTTGAATTTAACGTCTAACTACATTTTTCATTCTGCAAATTGAACTAATCTCGTCTGAGAACAGGTTCACAACTGTTTTGTGCTGTCCTGCCCTTGCAGCCTTCCCAGGTGTCTGTCCTCTCCCCTGTGCCCCAGCCCCGTCCCCTCCACTCACACCTTCTTCCTCCCACTCCCTTTACCACCTAGAAAAAGCGCACCTCTCAGCTGAAGGCAGTCCAGTTCTTTGCTTTTAGGAAGTCACAGAAATCTCCTGTGAATGCTATGTTTGACGACAGACCCTGTCCAACGGGAAAGATCTGTTAAGCTGCTCATTTCACAGAGTGCACCGACGGCTGGCTGCCTTGTGCTGTCCCTCGGCGGGTGATGCCCCCACTCTGGCTCCAGGGGAAAGCACCACCCCTCCAGAAGGGGCGAGGATTTTTGTTTTCTCTATTACATTTCTGGAGGTATACAGTATATGGGACAAAAATACTGGGCACCATAAACTCCTGTTTGAAGACAAGGTCTTTGAAAAGATCTTAGCAGCCTTCACCACTTCAGTCTGGCTTTGAGGCAGCTCGTGCTTTTGAAGTAATTAGTAACCAGGAAGGCATATCCAATTTAAACCAGAATATGCYGGCCACAGACACACAAAAAGGTAATCAAAATTGGTTTGTTGATATCAAAAGCTACTAGCAAATTACAGCTTACAATTAATTTTTCCTATATAATAAGGCAGATAATCATCAATAATTATACTACCATCTAGCTCCTTCTATTGTCATTCCATTAGCTGGTGAAAATCTTGGCCAGAAGGAAGCGAGTGGGCCTCCCTGGTGCCCAGCAGGCCAGTCACAAAGTCAAGGACAGAATATCTGGCTCTTAGAAACCTAAACCCGGTGACTTATCCAAGAGACCACACTACCTCTCTGCATATGTTGAAAAGATATTCTAACATTTCGTAACATACATAAAGGAAAAAGAGACTTACATGTGTTTGTGATAAGTAAAAAGTGTTTAATTCCATATCCAAGCGTTTGCATTTTTATATAGGTGATTTAAAAACTTTGGCAGAGGTCCTGTCTTCTTACTGCTCAAAAATCAAATACAATTGTTGAGCAGTAACAAAAAAGCATTCTCCACGAAACTTGGATCTGTAGAGACTTTACAAATGGTAAGCATGTGGTAATGGAAAAATGGACTGTAATTACTATGGACTTAAGTTYTAGCATTAGTTACATGAAACAGAAGCATATGCTTGCATCAACCAAAAATTAAGACATTTTCTGCCGAACTCTTTGGCTCTTAATTTTGTACAACAAGCTGTAGTATGATGGATGCTTAGTTTCTACACTCGAAGTATTAAAGAGTAGGAAGAAAATGTCTTAAAATGTCTTAAATCTTAAAATGTCTTCAGCAGTAGGCTGCCACATTTGTACATTGAAAATGGGATTTGGTTAGCCTTCCAAGTGCTGGCTTATTATACCAAACTAGAACAGATTTACATATATTGCTCTGACAGCAAAACAAAACCAAAAAAAGCCGAAACAGCCCCAAACTCCTTTGCCGATAGAGGCAGTTCCTCTACTAGCTACATTTCAACAGAGCAAGTGTGACATTCATCAAACCCTAATATTTGCACCATAATTTTTAAAGTCACAGTGTTAATGTACATAATGACCTCAGAGGAAGTAGTGTGAAATTTTAACCAAAGCAATTGAGTTTTTAAAAAAAGTATATATTTTTTATTTTTTAAGCAAGATCTTTTAAAGTGAACAGATACAGATGACTGACAAACAATACTATTTCCCCTTTTTCCTGGGAGGAAAAGTTATTTAACGATCGTAATTAAAAATTAAGACCAAAAATTCTGCTATTAATAGAAAATACCACTTAATGTTGAACTGGAACAAAATACTTCTATACAAGGCTAAGTCTCAAAATCTATCAAGGACATTGTGCTTAAAATTATTTTACCGAATTTGGGCTCCTCTGGATTACTGCAGCTGCATTACACTGCATCATGTTAATCAGTCTGCAAGCTGATAAATAGATTTGGGATAATTTTTGCTGGAGCAGCTATTTCTCAGGAAGCAAATCTTGATTTTATTGTGGTCACTGTTAAATTAGAAATGCAGACACATGCGCTCCAAGCACTGAATAGGATTTACATTTTGTGTTTAGGCACACCTCTCTGAAAATAAAACCTAGGGAAAAATTTGGTGTAACACATATGCAGTATAGGCCCTCTGAGTATTTAATACTAATTCTTAGACACAAGTCTGTACCAACTCCAGAGATGGATGTGTACCTATTTTGTCCTCATTAGATTCTCTTTTTCTTCCTCACATATAATCCTCAGCATATGTTCATTTTGCGATTCCGCTGCTAAAAGACTCAATCATGTGTACCACAGGCTGAGTTCAGAGAAGTTTAACTGCACTAGGATTTTGTCTGAGTAGTCAAATACAATAGGACTCGGCCCCTCTTTTGCATTCTCAAGATAGCAGTGATTTGAAATAGAAACCAATTCCTCGAATTAGGAAATCACAGAACAGTGGCTTAACTTGGTCCGCCATATCACCTTTTTAATTTAAATTAAACARTCTTTGGTGGTTGTTGAATCTGTCAAAATCCGTGTTTTATTTTTTATTGTGACCCCGCTTATTTTCACAGCCTTTGTAATCTGAATGTGTTAAACAAACACTTCTTGTCCAGTGCCTGAAAAAACCTAACACACCAAATCATTTGTAGCTTTCCACCTGAACTGTTTATCCAGTTACAATTATATGCCGGCAGCCCCAGACGTGGGTGGCTGTGTCTTGCCTTTGGTTACCTGCTGTGCTGCCAGCACCTCTACAGCAACAGCTGAGGCTCTCGGGGACAGCCTGCGTATCCAAGTGCCTGCAGCATTAACATGTTGAAGTGCAAGTTGGTTGCTTCAACTTGACTTGGTTGGCTTTAACTTTTACCTTTRTAGAATGAGTATATTAAAAATACAGTTCTTTTGGGGCTTGTTCCTTGCTTGCCCTTTCACTCTGTGAAGTGAACGTGAATACTCCACTTCAACTACCTACATAGCTGCGACTTAGTCAGGTTGGTTACATCAACCTGAAAAATAGCACACAGTCCTTGCTTTGCAGTTTTTGGTTGAGATAAACATGCAAAGATACATGCTGAAAATATGCTGAAAAGATAATTATGCTCCTACCACTCTGTCATACTGTATGGAAGTGAAAAACTGTAAGTCTCTTAGGTGGACTGCAAGGTGAGCCCAGCAACCTACCTTGGACTCCAAATACCTTTGGAGCCTTAGATATCTAACACAAGAAGACTGCAGTCTCCACTAGGTGCTTCATAGATCTAACCGTAATGCAACATTTTATGATAAAGTGATGCAGCTCTGAATGAAACGCACACGACAAAACAGGATTGACCCCATTCTCGCCTGTTGATGGGGCCTTCTTCACAGAACAAACCAGCAACTCCCCCCCCTTACATCCCCCGCCAAGATTTTTATTGCATTTATTTGAAGCTGACACCTTTAATTTCAGATAAGTTTACGGTGGCCTCAGTTTTATTTTGAGGCTCCAGRTTCCCACGGTTGCTTGTTGAATCACCAGGGAATCCTCTGTCTTGGAACAGGAATGCAAGTGGTGCAGCTGACAACCACTACATAAAACACAAGTGCAGCCACAACGAGCAGCTTACAGCGTGTGTTCAAAATACAGCAGGCACTGCCGTCAGTATTTGCCGAATGAAGAGCTGCTACATTCATTTCAACTGGTAAGGGTCAAACTGGACAGGCATAAGCCACTGTTGTGCTGAAAATAGCTGAGAAGAAATTTTAGTTTATGCCGGGAGAGAAAAAGCGGGGCTTTTATAGAATGATTTTCATAGTAACAAGTCACAGCAAATAAAAGGCTCTTTATATCATCTAGTGTTCACAGCTGACACAGGATAGGTACCGCCTTTGCTAACACTGAGTACGAACCCGTGGTGCCTTCTCTGGGGCATGGTACAGAGTGAAGAGGGAATCCGTCCTGCGCACGCTTCCGCAGCCGGAGCAGGGCTCTGCCCCACGGTGTTCGCTCCTGCAAAAATGAAGGAGCGCGGACAACAAACGATCCCCTTCCGGAGCTGACGCAGGGAGCCCACGAAGGAGACACACTTGCTTGGTCCATAAAAAGTTTGGCTTTGTTACTTTAAACTGCACAGTTGGCTTAGATTTTAGGGTGATGTTTGACCGCCCAGTACGCTGTTTCGGCTTTTCCTGTTAGGTATGTGAGTGAGTTCACATTAAATTCTCACTGTATTTATTACTGTGAAAACACTGTAGAAGGTTCGGGTTCATTCTTAAGAGTATTAAAAGAAACTAATTGCTGTATTTATATTTAAAGTTAAAATTGAAGAAAACTTGAACTTATCTCTGGAATGTTTCATAAAGCTTTGTCTAAAGATTCAAAGTTTTCATAGTTTCAGTATTGCATTAATGTCTAAGATCTTGAACCGGGTGAAGAGCAATATTTACTTGACTGCTGGAATTAAATATGTAGGGCATAAAAACTGGTTGCTAAAACCTTGATGTCTCGATTATGTGACATCAATGCTTATTAATTCAGTGCTCCAGTTTGGTTTTCTATAGTCACTGGGAGCCACAGGTGAGAACGTAAGCTAGGACCCCCGCTCCACTCGTCAAAGTTGTTCCACGATCAGTCTGAGGGTCACTGATCTCTGCCCACCCCGTAGCTCTTGGTCTTTGCATTTTCACTTGACGCCGATTTTCTCCTTCTCCAGCTGATACCATGTGGTGAGGGAAGGTGTCTCTTACCGGTCTTTCCTGCGGCAGGCAGGTTACGCCGCGAGCCTTGGAGCGGGGCACGCCGCTTCGCCGGCACGTCCCAGCCAGGAACAGCAGTTCCACATCAGGAATCCCGCTGCTCTCCGAAATGATACCGCTGTGTGTTACCACAAAGCCACAGGGCTGTTCGGAAAACCCGCTGCTGGCCAACTGCATTCCCCGCTCGGAGCTTCCAGCAGGTTACATGACCAGCCACGCTCAGGCCTGTCCACATCTGTTTTGCAGTATTCCTCTCATGGGTTTAATTGCACATGTTTACTGATATCCCAGACAAACCACAAAGAACTGCTTGTATAAAATTAACTAACAAAGGAAGGAGAAAAGAAAGAGGAGAAAAAAAGCAGATTTTTAACAAGTATCAATGTAAAATCTTTTTTATTTCTGGATCACAAGTAAAATATTAATTTTATCTCTGCAGATGCTGCTAAGTACAAGTGCAAATTTAATTTATTTTTATTAAAAAAAATCTGCAATCTTCACTCTAAACCTCTGGCTTGCTGTTAGTGATGATTTTTTTGGGAGAAAAAGAAGAATGTCAGTGAGAGCTTGTTTTTAGTGAGACCCAGGAACAAACATACTGCTCCATTTAAAATCTATTAATCCTTTGGGGAAATTGGCTACTTCTAACAAATTGTTTCCGCACGTATTGTAAACAATAGGATTGCCCACTTAAAACTTATGTTTAGAAGTCATCACTGAAGCCTGTGGGGCTTTGATTTGGTTGCTCATCTTTAAGACGCGGGACACTGCTGCTCTACTTTGTAAAAATATAGTGTGGAGAAACACATCCTCCACCTCTTCCTTGGGCAGTGCTGCAAAAGTGCCACAGGGACTTAAAGCTCGGGCAGAGTAAATAACGCAATTGTATTTATGTCCGTACCAATCCTGCCTTCTCTGTAGGAGGTACGTTGTGGAGACTTGACCACTCTTCGCTAGAACAGCATTCATCGGAAATACAAAAATGTTCAGCCAGAAAGAGATGATACTTGTCAAAAGTATTGGGGGGAGGGAAAAAAATACAGGCATGGACACTAAACGAATAGCTGGAGGCACCTATTAGAGCTACTGCAGCAGGCAGGTTATGGTAAAAAAAGGTTCCGTTTCCCTTTAAATCGTGTCATTTATAAAAGAACAAAAGGCGGCTTGAAGTAAAAGGAAGGTAAGTAAATACAACCCCCAAAGAAACTCCGCTTTGCACAGCGTGTTACCGGCCTGCGGAATTCATCCTGGCAGCAGGTCAGTCTGCGGCTGCGGCTGAAGGATGCTACGAGCAGCGCGCGACCTCGCAGGCGCTGAGCCGGACGCCCGCGGCGAGGGCAGCAGCTTCTCCCCGCGGGMCGCTCTGCCTGCGGCACGCGCGGGATGCCTCGCAGAGCCCTCGGTCTCTCCTGCGGGCGGTARCAAAACCAAAACCAGAGATTTTGGGTCACAGCAAATGCAAGCAGAGACGCTGCAGCCCACCGCTACTCCTGCTCCTCGTAAGAGGGCCAGCTGGAGCCGAAGCACGCGAGCTCGGCGCGCGGAGCCTCCCGCAGCCGTGAGCGTGTCTTTGAAGCAGAGCGTGAAGAAGGGGGGGCTGCAGCTGCTGGCGCGTTTCAGGGAGCCGGCTGTCGTCCTGTGCCCGCAGCTCCTGCCGTTCGGCAATTAAGACAGGAATCTGGAAAKCCACAGAGCAGCTTCTGGTCATGGCAGTGACAGGATTAGGGGAGAGGGGGCGGTCTGGAAGGACACAGCGTTGGCCGCTTCGGGGGTTTAAACTGATCCCCCAGCCAAAGTAAAGTGAGTGTGGTGGCTGCGGTTTTCATTCAGCTAATATTATCTTGCAGTGTATGTCCTGAAAAAAAAAATTGGCGTAGCTGGCAAATCCTGGGAGCAAGGCCCAAAACTGATTTAGCATGAAGGCTGAACTTTCTCTCGCCTTTTGAAGTCTGAGTTTTCCTAGGTGGTGTCAAGGTGAAGGGGCAGAGTGGTACAGTAATGCTTCTCTTCCTGCATTTTCTCCTCATCTGATATGAATAYTAGAAATCATGGATCTTGGAGATTTTTTAATAGATCTACTAATCCTCCCATGGAAATAAATACAGATTTCAAAATCTCTCCAGAAAAGAGAATCACAGAATGGTTGAGGTTCGAAGGGACCTCTGGAGACCATCTAGTCCAAGCCACCTGCTCAAGCAGAGTCACCTGAAGAATCTCATACTTCAGAAAGTCACATAGTGTAATTTTCTTCTAAGTATTAATTGAACTGGTAAAAATGAGTTAGATAATATTACTTTTTCTTTTTTTTTTAAGTGAACTTTATGAGTTGAAACTGATACTCTGGATTAGAAGTCTAATTTGGCCAAAACACAAACAAACATAACCAATAGGGAGTTTAATACATATGCTCTTAGACAGCAATTTATCAGAGAAGCTAAAGCCAAGCTGGCATTCTGTAATCTAAATTAGATTTTCTGTTATTTTACCTTAGCGGGTTTCACTTTTCTTTCAGCAATAAAGATTAGCATGCAGAAAGACTCTCTTGCTCGTATTTGTATGTAGTTGGAAGAACAGTTCAGATGCCACTTGATACTTGGTATACGTAGCCATACTGAAGCTGTATGCAACCTAATATGTATTAAGTTAATTTTCTTGCCATAAGCAATGCGTTCAAAAACGTTTTAGCAAAGCAAAGCAAACAGTAGAGCAACAATTATTTTACAAATGTCTATTTGCAAAAATGTAATTTTAAACAAATGTATCTTAACAATACTGGTAAAATTTTCAAAAACTAACGTCCTACTTTTAAAATCAAGTTGGATACATAACACTAAGTCACTCATCTGGTCTAAAAATAAGTTTCAGAGGGGCTATAACACTAGAATTTGGGTTGATAAAGAGAGGTGAGCTTTAATCACTGCAGAGTCTGGGAGATGCAACTGAGTTTGGCTTAGGCAGACAGTTGTTTAGAGATTCCCTTAACGTAGTCCTGGGTAGGCAAAGGCAGGGGATATAGGCTGGCAAACCTGAGTTGCTGCAGGTCCTGGAGAAGCTGGCAAGCTCTGCTAAGAGAAAGGATTAACGGTGGCAYTAATCCACTATCCTCTGAATATGGGAGAGTTTATGGGTTCATGAAAAGATCGTGGTTGCCTGAGGAACTTGATTTGCTGCTAAGTCTAAACAGAGCTGCTGTGGACCAGGGCCACTTATGTAACTGTAAGTACTTCTGGGCCCAGCAGGAGAYATATCCTTTTGTCAAGAACACAAATCCTAGGTCACTGACATGACTAGACCAAGAAGTTACAACCTTTCCTGCCCATGCCAGCTAACATTAATATTAATCCTAAATTTAAAACTACGCCAGGTCAGACTCTGGCGTAGGTGGCTCCTCTTGGCAATAATCCAAAACATAGCTTGACTACAGCTCCCAGATCTAGGCAGCATCACTGACTTGCCAGTTCACAGCAGCCCAGTCTTTAATCCTGCTGCACACAATGACTTTCCTTCTGTCAGTCCCATATATATCACCAGCCACCCTGGCCACACCAAAAGCTACACATGGTTTATTTGCTCCCCTTTCAGATCCYGCAGTACTGTGGAGTCATGAGCACATGCTAGCTTGAACTCTAACCCTTGAAATAATTTATTAGTTAAATTAAACATGCCCAGTAGGAATGAAAATGGTAGCTACAGGAAGCCAACTGGCAACAGTACCAAATCTAGCCCCAAAAGCTTCTTTCAAACCCAACAGTAATGCCAATGTTATAACCTAACCTGGTATGGTAACCTAACCTGAACTCTAACCCTTGTTCTCACTCCACCCCAAAAGCTGTTCATCAGTCTAGTCCAGTAACTCTCAGAAGACACAGAGTTAAACACAGCTCTGCCCCTTGTTGGTAGCAACTACAAACACTTTGATGTCTGTTCTAGCTATCAAAGTGACACAGACTCACTCATCTACGTCAGCCCAAACCTATGTCTCACAACAACCCAGCACCCAACAGTTGTTCAGTAAATAGGGCTGGACTTGCACCTCAGCACACTTTATGGCCCCAGCTTACTGCCAGACACAAGCTGCTTGATGGGTACTATAATATGGGATCAGTTGTGATATGAGATCACCAATTTCTGACAGCCAGSGCTGGAGCCTTTATACTAATTCTAGTCCACAATGTAGCTCCTGCCAGACTCAAAACTAAATGCAGCTAAGTATCTCCAGTCCAAAGGAGCTCTCAGTCCAGCCCAGTGGCTGTTTCTAGTGCCCACGTGATACTGACCCACCTGAATGCTAATTCCAACCCCAAACTAGCTCAAGAGCCTGTTCTAAATCTTCTGGCAATATAAGCTCACACTCAGCAACACCTGAGCCAATGCTATGAGTAATTCGGGCTTTTTATGATCATATTGGTCCAGACTATACTTAAGCTGATCTTTATGTGTTGACAGTAATTTCAAACAGCAGGCATGGAGTAGGGGTAATACCCAGTGAACAGTAACATGCTTTAAACATGGAGAAGGAAATGGTTTATAAATCTAATAAAGAGTTGGCAATACCATACCTTAGAGAATCTCTCCTCCCCTGATTCCTTCAATCAATCAGAATAAATAAAATATTTTAATACAGTAAATATTATGTATCTTTTTGATATATATGTTTATAATTTAGATAAATATATCTAAAAAACAAAAGTTGGAATACTATGGAACGGAACAATGCTTAATACTAACACAATAGCGTTACCAATTAAATTAAGGGATTAATATGAAAATACAATCAACTATCTTACATTCACACTTTATAGAAAGAAGTTGATTTTCCTTCTGACACAATACTGCACAGAAAATAGAATGTTGGCAGAGATACTGTTTTAAACTGCAGAGAAAAGGATATCAAACTGAATTAGGATAAATAATGGACAAGATGCAATGATAAATCACTAATCTTCTCTAGATCACAAACTGTATTCATACTATCCCCATCCTTTATATCAAAGACTATCAGCTGTATCAGCTGAGTTTAAAAAATATAACTTTAATAAAAACAGATGTATTTACTAATTATTGACTTTAAGTCAATAGATCAAATCCTCAAATTCTCTACAATTCATATTCTTAAAATCCAGTATTAATGTTGAAAAGGTACTTTTTGAAGATGAAGAATTAGTGTTAATCCATCTCCCCATCTTAAAAGTAATTACTCAAGATGAAGAACATGCATTGCCTCAACCAGCCTGAAAGGACTGGAGAGAGTCCAGCGTAGGGCTACGAGGATGATTAGAGGGCTGGAGCACCTGCCCTGTGGGGAACAGCTGCGAGAGCTGGGCCTCTTCAGCCTGGGGAGGAGAAGACTGAGGGGGGATCTCATCAATGCCTACAAATACCTTAAGGGAGGGTGTCAAGGGGACAGGGACAAACTCTTTTCTGTTGTCCCCTGTGACAAGACAAGAGGCAATGGGCAGAAATTGAAGCACAGGCAGTTCCGCCTGAAGGTGAGGGAGAATTTCTTCCCTGTGAGAGTGACGGAGCCCTGGCACAGGTTGCCCAGAGAGGTTGTGGAGTCTCCTTCCCTGGAGATCTTCAAGGCCTGCCTGGATGCAACCCTGTCTAACATGCTCTAGGTGACCCTGCTGAGTGGGGAGGTTGGACTGGATGATCTCCAGAGGTCCCTTCCAACCTTACTGATCRTATGATTCTATGAACTGGATGTGAGGGAGATAATTGTGTCTGGAAGAAGATCCCGCAATGAAGATTAAAAAAGTAGTATTAATGAGCTACCCTTCYGAGTGCTTCAGAGAAATTATGACTGTATAGAAAGAACACTCTCATGTGTAAATACCATTAAACTGAAAATGACAGTAATTAAGTGGATAGAAGTGTCCTTTTTTATTTATTTATTCTTTGATGTAACTATACTTTGATAAAATGCCCAGAGAGAACGAAGTCCAGATCCCACTTTCCAAACTTACAATAAAAATGCTTAAATTTGGAAAAAAGTCAACAATTCAATTTATCAAAAGTATTAATTTTTAGAACAACTTAACAGTATATACATGCATGAAAGTTCTAATTCCTGCAGTTTTATGGCATTAAGCATGGATAACTTTTGAAGGCTCTGTAGTTTGTTCTAGAGTTAGGGCTTAGGCTCTCGGGCTTTGAGTGTGTGTAAGCTGAAGTTCACAATAAACTGATTTGTTATGACTCACTAATTTAATTTATTCATATAAATGCTTTTGAAAATTATTCTTATTCTGTCCAGATAGTAGCAAATTTCAGGCTACTATTTATATAGCTCAAGTCAGAGACATTGGCAAAGTTCCTGGGCGAATTCACAACCTTTCTGAGATCCTCACAGGCTTAAGTAATTTGTCTGATGAGGCAGTGTAGCTCATGAGAACTATTTTATTTGGTCTCTTTGTGTTGAATGAGCTCCATTCTGTACCGTTTTCCAGATTTTTTGCATTTCTCAGGTAGAAAGCAGACAAGCATTTTCAACTAAAATGTTTCCTAGGGCAACTGGAGTGCTCAGCTGATAGCGAGCCAATGCAGCTGGTCTCTATGCAGGACCAGTTATTTCAGGAGGATATTCGAAAATTTTGACAGATTTACTTAGAATTATGTTGTTACAAAATATTTTTCATAGATTATAGTAGTGATATACATATAAGCAGCTAAGTCTTTTCAAGTTTTCTTTTTCCAAAAGTGTCTAAATTGCTGACATGTCAGTCTGATACACTATAGTCATGAAGGAAATGTAGATCTTTTATTTTTTAAACATAATATTGAAACAACTGTAAAATGATAAGTAGTTTTGAAAGTAAATTAATTTGTAATAAGATAAGAGAAGGTTATTACCTTAATTTGCCAAACAATCCAATTTCATAAAAGATGACACTGCGGATAMAAATGTTTGCAATTGCTAGAAAATGAAATACTGGCCATCAACATATTGCTTACCTTGTTGGAGACTAGGCTATAAAAATTAAAGAGTTGCAAGTCACTCCATAATGAATCTTTTTTAATATTCATAAAAAAAAGGCTGCAGAGAAGATAATCTGAGACAGAAGTTTAATGAAAGGTATTGTAATAATACCTTCCCGGACAACATCTATCTTCCAGGTACTTGTTGTGAAGTACCTGTGCAGGACATCAAATTCTCCAATCAGAACAAAACCTGTGGTTTCAAGCAACTGAACTAAATATGGTTTTGTCCTGAGTGCATATTTTCTCCAACCTTATGTTCTAAAAGTTGAATGTACTTTTCCCTGAGAGCAACTTTGAGATTGTGTTCATCCCACATTGCTAGAAATAAACCACACAGAATGGACACTTGTGCTAAACTAATAATACAGCATAGCTGTAATAACCAGTTATTCATGATTATCAATACATTAGGACCCTGAAAGAGAATAATGAAAGTTTCTGCTTTAGAAAGATTATGAAAATGAAGCTCCACCTGCTCTGTCCTAGAATGTAACTTAGTTCACATACCTGGTAACTAATACTCAATTACCTTCCTTTTCCTTGAAAGCATCTGCAGGAGAAAAAAAAATGACAAGTCCTACCTAAACCAGTCCTTCCAGCTGTCTAGATCAAAATCATAGTTCGCTTATAATCTAATTCTACAGGTAAGCTTTCTACAAGTGTACCGCAGCTGGAAAGAACAGTAAGCAGTCTCACCTGCACGACTACTATCCAATTTCCTCTCTGAAGTTACCTGGCATACCAGCATTTTTCAAAATTTTATGTTTACCTCTCTGCCCTCTATATCACCTGTAGCTAMGTTTGTGGGTGATCCACCTGAGGGCTGTGCTGCCATTCAGAGAGACCTGGACAGGTTGGAGAGTTGGGCGGAGAGGAACCTCATGAGGTTCAACAAGGGCAAGTGCAGGGTCCTGCACCTAGGGAAGAATAACCCTAGGCACCAGTACAAGATAGGGGCTGACCTGCTGGAGAGCAGCTCTGCAGAGAAGGACCTGGGAGTGCTGGTGGATGACAGATTGACCATGAGCCAGCAATGTGCCCTTGTGGCCAAGAAGGCCAATGGTGTCCCAGGCTGCATTGGGAAGAGTGTTGCCAGCAGGTCAAGGGAGGTGATCCTGCCCCTCTACTCAGCCCTCGTGAGGCCTCATCTCGAGTCCTGTGTCCAGTTCTGGGCTCCCCAATACAAGAGAGACAGGGAGCTACTGGAGAGAGTCCAGCGGAGGGCTACGAGGATGATCAGAGGGCTGGAGCATCTGCCCTGTGAAGAACGGCTGCGAGAGCTGGGCCTCTTCAGCCTGGGGAAGAGAAGGCTGAAGAGGGATCTTATCAATGTGTACAAGTACCTGAAGGGAGGGTGTCAAGGGGACGGGGACAAACTCTTTTCAGTTGTCCCGTGTGACAAGACAAGAGGCAATGGGCAGAAATTGAACCACAGGCAGTTCCGCCTGAAGGTGAGGGGGAATTTCTTCCCTGTGAGAGTGACGGAGCCCTGGCACAGGTTGCCCAGAGAGGTTGTGGAGTCTCCTTCTCTGGAGATCTTCAAGGYCCGCCTGGATGCAACCCTGTCTAACATGCTCTAGGTGACCCTGCTGAGTGGGGAGGTTGGACTAGATGATCTCCAGAGGTCCCTTCCAACCTTACTGATGATTCTAAGTTTTAGTATCTGTTTTTGTGGGAGGAATATATCTATTCTACTTAAAAACATGACATCAACAAAATTTTTCATGTTTTATTGTGAATTCAAATTCTTTTACCTGAATAGAATTGAATGTCCAATCCTGAAAGGCTTAAAGAAAATCAGATTTTCMTAAGCAGAGACGTACAAACTAGAAAATGAGCTCTATAATTCAAAACATTTCACCTCTTTTATTGACATGAAAGTTTATTTTAAAACAGACTTTATTCCAGATTTACATATTAACTCTTAGAATACAACATTAAGAAGCATTTAAGGGTGACCATTAGAAAAAAGGCATGAAAATAGTGTTGTTTATCGTTTGTGCCTAACACAACTTCTGTAGAAAGTTGAGAGTACTCTAGTTGGCTTAACCTGCAGTTAATACTCTCCTTCACGTACTCATTTCAAATAAATAAACCTGCTAGTAATTCTAATACATTAATTGCTGTATATATGGTCCAAGTTTCACAAAGGATATAAAAATTCTGAAACAGATGAACCTAATTTTTTTTTTACGTTCTCATATTCATGAATTGCCAAATTAGTCCATCCACTTTAGCTACTGAAGTGAAAGAAAACATTCAGAAATACAGGCAAGATTCAAACAAAGACTTGACTGAGCTGCTAAATCCAGAGTTGTTCTAAAGTTAGTTCAAGAATAGATTTCCATACTCCAAGCAGTATTTTTTTTTTTTTTTTTTTTGCTAAAAAGTTGAAGTTGTTACTGTGGAATAGCATGAAACAAACTCTGCACCCAGTCTATTTACAGGAAACAAAAGCTGATTCTGAATGAACCTGATGAAGCAACATGTGTGGCCGACACTGGAGTTCGGACCGAGCATTGAGGCTTCTTTGGATATAACATGCATTAACAGAACATCATTTGCAGATGTTCTTTATCCAGTTGGATTCCCTGGCTTTTAGTTATCTCTGCTCACATGAGCCACAGCCAAAACAAACAGGCTGTCCTCTCCTCAGTGAAGCGCACGTGATGGGACCGCACTGACGCGAGGTCTCCGGGCAGTGGTTCCCAGCATTCCAGCTGATTAGCTGCCCTAAATGCCCCTCTGTCCTCCCCTTCCAGGATCTTCTCACGGTAAATCTAGTCAGGGCAAGCTGCATAAAATGCAGTATCAAGGAAGTACCAGGGAGATGATGTGAAAGTCTCATTGCTTTTTGAGCTGCATTCCTTGCATAGAAGACCAAGAGTTTATTTCCTCTTGACAGATGTAGCATATAAACAATCTTTGTTGGTCATCGGGTAGCTCGATCATCTGTTTTTATATGTGCTTTTATCCTCTCTGTCTCATCATTCAYAAGTATTATGATGGAAAGCACAGAAAAAATAAACAAGTCGGGCTGTGCTGGTGTTCCTCAAAGCATTAAAACATCTCAAGGACAGCCTGTTTCACCTTGCTCACACATCCACTGAAGTTACCTGCATTAGGATCAGAAATGCAAGGTCTGCTGGGAACTTTTTGCCCCCCACTGTAGTGAGCGATCTATACTTCTAAAGATCATGCAGAAACTACTGATCAAAGATTTTGTTACCACAGAAATCCAAGACATTTGCAATGCTTCATATTTCTTCCTACTGCACTTTTTAACTGATGGCCTTTTTTTACAGGCTTTTGTGGGTTGATTGATACTAAGTGGCACAGATGGTCTCTGGATTCTTTTAAACTAAAAATCTATTGCACTGCTACCTGCAGTCATCAAGATCTGTAGTTGTTGCCCAATTACTTCTAGTCCTCTCTTCTTAAAAAAGGCCAAAACGCAAGTTGTGGACTGTTCTTTTAGAGAGCTGAAGTCACTGCAAGAGGCTACAGCTAGAAGAAGTCAGTGCTTTAGATAAATAGCATAGTCTCCAGTATTTGGACAATAATATCTGAGATGACTACAAGGCGGCCCAAGTGCAGGACAATGTGTACRACAGCTCTAGAACATTGATCCACAGCAGCCACCTCCCAGATTAAAGCCTTAGGTATCTGAGGTTTCTTGCCTTTTCAAGCAGATATAAAAGCCCTCTACTTCAGAACAGGCTGAGTTAAAGCAAACGTACTTATCTGATACAGTAGAAGAAAAGGAAATTATTAATAACCAATYGTGAAAAGGCTGAGCCAGTTTCTATCATTCTCTGAAGTTCTCGCAAAATGTATGTCCCCAACAAAAGCTTGCAGCCAGAAATGCTCTATTTCAAATAAGAATTGTAATGAATTCCAGTAATATTTATACATGAAATATCTTCAATGACAAATCACAGATTTTTGAACTTGAGAAATGCAAGTTACACRTGAAGTGTAATATTACACAAGTCATACAGGTGGTTCCTATGAGACCTAGAACGTATTTCTCTGCAGAAACCTCCAAAGAGCCATATTGTCTGAGATGAAATTCCCATGTTTCCTCCTCTTTCAGCCAGTTCCCACTAAACACAGTATGTTTTCCATTATGACATTCACCTGTGAATGTAGCTGTCAATTATGGCAAAACTATTTAAACTACTGTTTATTTTGGATAGCAATTGTTTCACAGAACTAAATCTTTGTTATATATATTAATAACAAGACATAATGACTACATATGATCTTGGTATACGGAGTTAAGAGTTTGCATTTTTAATTTCCTGTACTTCTCTTGTATTTTTCACTTTGGTTATTTGGAAAGCTGATACACATAATTCTTGAATGACTCAGCACGAAAAGTGAATCAAATTCAGTAATGCCTGGCTTTCAGAAAGACTGAGCAGACTCATGGATTTTTCAAAAATTACTTCCATGTATGGCATTTGAAAGATGTTCGTAGTTCAGCTGAAATAGGAAAAGTGCAGTGACTAGTCTATAAAATCCTCTCCCCACTTGATTGTTCTTTCTAATTTTCTTGATTTTTAACATGAAGATAAGCAGCACAGATTAAGAAAGGGATGGAAAAAACCTGCTCCTGAAGCAGAAATGTATATTTGGAAATTTAAGTGTCAGACTGAACTGGCAGAGCCATTTGCCAGTACTTCTTATACATTCAGTTCATGCACCTTGGTAACTGTGAAGTGAGTACTTGAAAAAAAAAAGAAAAAAGGGCGAAGGAAGAAAAAAAAGATAAATCCTCTCTCTACTTGAGTTTCCACGCTTGGGAGTTGGCATGACAACTGCCAACAAGTAGTCTAGTCAGGCACTGACTGAGAGCACAAAGCGGAAGAAACCACCAGCGACACATGAAAACCAGGAACACAGAGAAATGTTAGTAAAAAAAAAAGAAAGAAAGAAAGAAAAAAGAAATGATAAAGTGCGGACATCACAGAGCTTTAGAGGTGCGGGCATTAGCACATACACAGTGAGAAACTATGTTCCTGCATAGCAGTAGGCCGTGTATCATATGGCTGAAGTGGTGACTAGCTGTGTCTCCAGCGAATAAAAAGATTGTGCTACTCTAGGCAAAACTCCAGCTCTGTTGTGTGCCAACAGAAATAGCTGATCAGGCTGCACAAGAGCAGTTTTATAGCGAAGTGCAAGTAGCAATGCCTAAAGAGCATATTAATCTTCCTTTACTGTAGAACCAAGTCTAATTTACAGAAAACAGAAATTTGGCTCTAGATCAAAGGAAAGAATTAAGAAGGATGTCAAAAATAGGAATACCTGACATTTTTATGAGTAACTAAATCTTTTTTTCTGAAAAAGAAAGGACTTAAGGACGTCAGTGAATAAGAGATGACATTCGTGCATACGGTAGGATACATTATTCCTCTGCAATATTTTTATTCCACATTTTCCTCTGCAATATTTTTATTTGCTGTTGTTACATCAACATTTTTGACACAGCTGATTCTCTTCTGTCTCCAACTGTCAGGCAAGTTTTTGGCTCTGTTCTGCAATGCTCTACACGCAGCCTTGGATTTGCCTGAAAAACCATTCTCTCCTTGTACACTGGCTTCCCTATGACCAGTGAGGCCAGTTAAGGTCAGACCAGCGTACAGCCGAAGTCTTCYGTCTTTTATCTCCTAATCTAAGTAAGGTTTCTAAATTTCATAATTTGTGTAACCTACTAAAATTGAAATTGTGACCAAATTTTGTTTATATACAATCTCACCCTTTGAAATATTTTTCTTTCAGAAACTTACTCATTATTGTCAAAAGTCTGTCAATTAAGTAAGCCCTATAATGTAGAGCTTCTATTTTAAATGCAGACATAGCACTGGGCTTTTGATGAATTTTAAGTTCTAGCTTACTGRGGCTTTTTTTTCTTTTTCCCCAGAAACAGGTCTTCAAAATAGGAACAAGATCAAAGAATCTCTCACTTTCACTGGACGAGGGAGAATGATCTGACCCCACTGCCATTGGCATTTCCCACTTGAGCTTCCCATAGCAGAAGAAAGGGAGTCCCACCAGTACTCCAAGCTTCTTTCCAAGTATCCTATTTTGTGTGGAGGGAGTTCTGCTGACAAACTTGACAATCCTAAAATGGGAAAAAATAAATTTTATTTGAGACAAGGAAGCTTGGCAGCTTCTCACATGACAAGACAAAAAMTATATTACAACCTTCATGCACAAGTGGCAACTAATTAGAATTCTTCCATTACTTCTGTTTCAGATATTTATTTCCTGAGCTATTAACATATTTTTTGTTTAAGAATTGACATTTGACTGTGCCAATTTTAACTTGCCAGTCTTCCAAATAGATTATATTCACAATTAATTATGGCACAAGATGAAATTGCATCATTTGTTACTAGCACAAAAAGACAAGGATCATCTCCCAAAGACATAACAGTCATTAAATATACAAATTATACTGCATATGATTATTTCAAGTGTGAAAACAATAAGCAGCCATCCCTGCTGCTGAATGTTAAACYCTTTGTATAACGAGTATTATACATGGTGAAGTTCACAACAAGTCTTAATGAAGACAGTGGACCTGCTTCAGATCTGTATGTGTTTTACAGCATGAACAAAATGTATGTTATAACTGAAAAGAGGCAGTTATCTTCTCTCCACCTTTCCTATTATATTCCAACTTTTAAGCAAGCTACTGCTAGTACTGAAAGAAATAAGCTTTATTTTCTTGGACACAAAATTTTCAGTTTAATTTCCCTCATACATACTGTAATACAGGTAACTAACTCAACCAGCCTAGGTTATAGAAGATCTGAAAATGTTTACAGTAGGGAATGAGTAAAAATGTAGTATGTTGATAGGCCAGCACTTAGGCTAGTAATGCAGCACCAAATTATASCAAGTGAAGGTTTGGCCCAAAATATAACTTAAATTCAGCTTAACAGAGCAGTCACTGAGGCACAGCAATCAATACAAATTGAATATTCTGTGCTTACTGCATATAAAATAGTAACTTACACCTTAAGAAGAGTATGTGTATGTTCTACCATAGACAGAAGTACATTGTTTCATTAGACATGCCAGCTGAATGAATAAGTTTGCAAAGACCAGTCTCCATATTTTCAYGTTGGATAGCACTGGTTTGTGTTATGCAAGTATCCTGACTGCAATAGTGCTTACTTACTTACCTAACAACAAATTTAAGAAAGCAGAGTTTATGCAGTATGTGCCTTCTGAGCAATTAACTTCAACTCACCCTTTTCTCACTTGGATTCTATAATCAAATATAGGTCATCTATAACTAATGACCATAATGTAAAATTAATTGATGAAATAATACGGACAATTAAATAAGCCATTATGGCAATAAACTACATTACAAAAGCAATAAATGAGAATGACTGAGTTCTTCTTGAAATAACTTGAATAACTTGAAAATACAAGAAAAACACAAATCAACAAAGATCATTTTGCTAGGTCTGTAGAAGTTCTCCCTTCCTGTATCTCTGAAACTAACTTTGTGAACCTTCACTGATTAAGCATGAGATATCTGCAACATGATATGCTTGCATTGATCCTACAGATTGCTGTTAACAAGTAGACCATCACAAATGAGGATTCTCTTAAGTTTTATTACTTTGGGGACGCTAATTTTGGCACAAGCTTATTTTCTTAACTTTGTGCACAAACACTACCCATCATGTTAAAGAAATGGAGGTGGGAAGGTGGCAAAAGAAAAGTGAGTTAAAGAACACTAACAGAACATGTTGATGCAGCTATCTAAATATCCAACATTAATCTGAATTAGTTTCTGACACTTAGTTTTACTATGATTAACTGAACAAGGCTCAGTGCACAAGCCCTCTCAAGACTGTATATCATGTTATTCTACTCATGTTATACAAGTCAACAAAAATAAAAACCACATTGTACAAGACTACAGAAATTTATATTCTGAATTCAATGTGCTACATAAAGAGTATGTTCTACATAGGAAGGAAGACTTCTTAATCAGAGAAAATACTCAGTTATGAACATAACTCAGCAGCACCTTCAGGTTTTTCAGAAAACTCTGATTTTCAAGCAGGACCATCAGTTATCATAGTGATCTTATTTGGGAGAAAGGGATGATTGTTCTTCACAGTCTGATACAGGAAAAAAAGAAAATATATACATATAAATAGAGGGAGAGAGAGCACCACCACAGTTCACAGGACTAACAGAGCACTTACTTAAAATGTTAAGAACGTAAGTCATGGCCAGGAGCAGCAGACAGTTTCTTCCCCCAGTATATCCTCGTAGCTTTTGGCAGTCAGCACTCCAGGGATCACCCGAGCTGACAGTTGCAGAAAGACCATTATCTTTAACAGCCAGCAATGAATCCACCCTCCACACAACATATTTCATCTCTTCTTCAATCTTTATATTTCAACCTCCACAGAGGTACAGAAGAATTTTACAATTTAATTACACATTATATGTAAAAGTATTCCTTTCTTTCTAAATACGCAGAGAATTTCATCAGGTACCTCTCCACACTTGTATTATGAGAAATAATTTACTCTTCTTCCTGTCTGTACCATTCAAGATCTCAGCTGTCACATTTCTAAACTGCAGAGACCTAGGCTATTGATCCTCTTATACTATCAAAACTCTGAAAATACTCGCCATCCTTGCTATCCTCCCTCTCTACATTTTCCCATTAACTATATCCTTTTGGGGATTAGGAAATGTTTTTTTTTTTCCTCAGACCATTTAATTGTCAAATGATTTTAACTCTGTCTTCCAATATCTGCAGCCTCTCTGCCATTCAGCACTGCCAGCAAATCAAGTGAGCATGTTCTCTTCCATCAGCCAGACCTTTAATGAAATATAATGATCCATAGCAGACACAGGATAAATCCTAGCAGAACCAAAGCTTATAAAACTGATAATTTTTAGAATAACTCAATTCAGGTGCAAGTTCTCCTGCCAGTTATAGCTGCACCTTATAATATTAATTACCTAGCCTACATGTTCCTAGATTCTGAAAATACTTACTATTTACTTACTGTTTATGCTGTTTCCTTATAGCTCTTTCCTCACCAGCTTGGTTTTACAACATGCCAGACAGTATCACTCATTTCAGCTAACTGAAACATATTTAGTTGAAGTAATTCGTAACCCAATCCTGCAAAGTATAACGGAATACTACTAATAAATCAGCCACTTTAAACAAGTCTCAGCTACAGCATGAACAACAGCTTTGATCCAAAACCACATTTCATCATGTGGTATTAAGTACAATATAATCAAAATGCAAATATTTAGAAAAACAAAAGAATGCAAGGGCTACAATGCTTTGCTTCTACTTCATTTGTCTAGGTCCTCTCATTTTAATTAGAAAATGTTTTGAAAAAGTCTACAAACACTTTATCAAGATACTTACACAAATGAAGTGGCTGCATAGAACTATTCCCATTGCAAGATTAAAAATATTGTCTACAGCATTAAGACATAATGTTTATGCTTGCTACTCTAAATACACATATAGCTCTAAATCAACTTACATAGAAATGTTAAGTGATTAAGCCTGAGTGATTATGTAACACTATCTTGCCATCCATTTTCTCTAAAAATTATGACTCAGTATCACATATTGCCATATATAGCAAAAATGTGGCACTGAGAAGCAGTGACAAGATTTTACTTTTTTTTTCAATTAAATCTAGTGGTGTCACTGTTGACACATGCCCACCAGTGTACAAATTAGTGAAGGGGGCAAAATGAAATGCCTCTAAGTGATTTCAAACCAAGCATACTTTCAAGTACATGAAACATTTTTGAAGCAGTGAGGAGACTTTACCTGGAGTTGTGTGTACAATTCTAATCACTCGTATCCATGGAAGATAAATTCAAATAGTGATAAGATTCACTGGCATCCTCAGGGGAATCAAGAGTCTATCTGCCTAAGGTCTATTTGCCTTAAATCAGCTTGGATGGCTTACTACACTAAAACAGTCAGAAGTGATAGGACTGAACATTCTATAAATATCAGAACACTAAATGCCAGGAGAAAAGTAGAGTTTTTCAAACTGAAGTATAATTTAGACCTGCAAGAACAAATGCATGYTAAACAGGAATACAATTAGGTTAAAAATCTGAAGGTTTCCTACTACAGCCAGAATATTCTGTAAGACGCTTGCTGTAGCAGCAAAGAGAAGAAAAAACCTAAATAACTTCTAGGAAGAATGTTGATATTCTTGTGAAAGGACTCATATGACATACCCTACTCTGATAGCAGATGACTAAACTTGATGAACCAGAGAGTCTTTCTAATCATATCATAGTCATGTGCTTAAATGATTTTTAAAAACCATCTGGACCATGAGGCCAGCTCCTCCAGTGCAAAAAAAACAYGGTTAACATCAAAGGTATGCTGATTCATTCCAATTCAGGCTCTAGCATGTAGTTTTCAGTTATTTAGAACTCACATGTACTAGTTACGAAAGAGGTGTTAAGAGGACATGTTGCTGAAGCGYGTCGATGACAAGCTGAGTAGGGGAAGCGGTCTGCTGGATCTGCTTCCAGGAACAAGCCAAAGCTGGTTGGAAATGTGAAAGTTGAGGGAATCTTAGCTGTAACAGTCATGACACTGCGGACTTTAAAGTCCTGAGTCAAATGAGCAAGACAAATTACAAAATTACAATTCTAGACTTCAAAAAAGCAGATTTTGGCTTGTTCAGGGATCTGCTTAGCCAAATCCCATGGGATACTGCCCTGGAGCACAAAGTGACCCAGAAGCACTGGTTGATTTTCAAGGAGAATCTCCTGACAGAACATTAATGGTCCTTTCTGACATGCAGGAACAATGTACGCAGAGCAAGTATGGCAGAAAACCACAGATGGTAAATGCAGGAACCGGCTACCTGGAGAAAGAGAGACATTGCCTGAGCATGCTGGGATACAGCCAGGAAAGCGAAAGCTGGAACCAAAACCRGGACAACATGGGAAATTCTGATTAGATATACAGAATTTTTTTTCCATCCTAAACATGGTCTAAACAGCTGCCCAGAGACACTCCATCCTTAGAGACTTGACAAAGCCCTGAGCAACCAGATCTAGTTGGGAAACTGGACTAAATGACATCGGGAAAGCTCTTCTACCGTAAATGATTCTATGACGTAGGTATTACCTGACTATAGCAAATGGTGAACCTTTTCTGTTTTTCTGCATATATATCAGAACATGTTTTACAAATCAGCTACAGAAGTCCTGGTCCATATGATGTTTTGTTTTAGGGTTTTTATGCTCTCAGATGATAAGAAAAAGAAGAGAGCATCTATAGCACTAAAAAAAATGGCAAGAGAGTATTATTCTTTATAAAATAGATTGCCATTACTACATGTATCCTTCTATGGAGAAAGAGAAGGGGAAAATGTTCGCAGGAACACTTGCCTGATTTTTACCCAGTTATGGAAAAACTATTCTAACAATACTGCAAAGATTCAATATGTTAACAGATAATCATGCAAAAGAATTGCAGACACTGCAACAGCTAATTCTCCGTGCATAAACTACATAAGCATTTGTTTCACATAAATTACACCACTCTTCCTGACATGAGTCAGGTTCTTTCCTCTCTTACCGTCACAGATGTTGAACTACAAATAAAGTACGTACTTGTGCTAAAGAGTCTCTCCCTCAGGAAATAAGTGTTGGAAAATACAAAATATATTTGCTAAATAATTGGTTAGACCTTTACAAGCATGATTCAACCAATCTAACTGATGAAAGCTAGTTTAAAAGTGATTCATACTGGCAGAGATCACTGCACATGAGAATTCAGATACATAACTTCCCCTTTTATTTTTATGAAGTRCTAATATTAGAAACAACATCCATTCCTTGACTTGTATTGAATTTAATCTTATAGACTGAGCTAGCTTTGTATAGAGTGAGCTAGCTTATTTTTACCTACCAACAGAACACATGAATATATTATGTTACTAGTGGATAAAGATAAAGGTTGTTTTAAATGGTTCACACAGGGAACTCCCCAAATCAGATTTGAAATTGCTTGGGCAGTACTAACACGTAAGGGAGTCATTTGCCTTAATCGACACTAAATGTTGGAATCACCTGCTCAGAGGAAGCCGAAGAAGTACAACCTATACTTCATGAGAATTCAGCGGGTTTTAATGGTCTGAAAAAAACATGATGGTAAAAGCAACTCTTGATCAGTGTYACCGGCAATACACATCCTTCACTCAGATGTTTAATTCTGAAAAGATTTAAAGATATTTACCATCAGCAGAGCCTTATTGCCCAAGGACCCCTAAGGATACTGGGCCTAGATATCTATTAAACATCTAGTAGCCTTGTTTCCATGGAGCAGAACAGGCACATAACATTAACTGGTGATCTGGCATCCATGCTTTATTTCTGAAGAGGAACTGCACCTCKCAAGGGAGATGTCCATTACAAACAGATGCAAACCATCATATCAGGAAAAAGCTTTATTTAAAACATTAATTACTAAAATAACTGCAACCAACATAAATTAGCACAGATGAACTGTTTGTGCAATTTTAAAGGAAAAAATATTTAAGGACATTTGGCACTAGAATTCTCATTCTCCTACATTATGGTATTTGCATTACTGGCACTGACATATACAATAGCAGCAAAAACAGCAACCATTTAAAAGACGGTTTAATCCATGAGCTGCAGGAACAGCTAACAAAGACATTGACAGTGTATCAACTGTTTTGTCAGATACGCTAATATTTTGCAGCACTCTGCAATATGTTTTTTATCTGTTGAAAAGCAAAGACACCTACAAAAGTGTAAATTCCTACAGCTTCATATGCAATGGTGATACTTTATCAGCTAGAAAAAAGGAAAGATATACAGACCGATAGAAAATCCTCTCTTTTGAGAAACAAAGTTCCAGTTCATGGTAAATATACGAGGTTATCAGATACCAGCCCTCAAATTTACTAGTGTAGCATCAAGTACTGTCCTTTCCAGTACTCAAGCAAGAGTAAATTTTGCTTGTCCACAAGAAGTTTGTCACAAGGATATGACCACAGTCCTAATGAATGTTGGAATAGCCTATACTGAGCATGTCCCCTTTCTTACTCTATTTTGTATTCTGTTTACAAATATATTTGACCACTTCTAACCACCAACTCTCTGATCAATACCTAGATAGGTTCTTTCAACTTCCCCCTCACACACACACAAAAAA
>NW_028186379.1:4185510-4188583 GCF_003343005.1 Rhea americana
GGATACTATTTAGCCATGAAACAGAAACCAATTTAAGGTCAGTTTTCTCATAATCAAGCCAGGAATAGATAAGTATCAGTAGAAAGACAGTATTTCTGTTTCGGTATTTGTTCTTGGCCTTCAAAAGTCCTCATATATCAAATCTTAATTATGAAGTTCCATTTTAAGGTAACCTTTAACACTTTTAAAAATATGCTGCTTTACAACTTCTCTGTCCCAAAGGGTCAGAGTCAGATTCTAGAGTCAGATTAATGCTTTTTTAGTTTAAAACAAAAAAGCCTATATTCTCAATCATACATAAAAAATTTTATTGATGCACTTGCATAAGGAAACAAGAATTCCTGCAGTTGGAAAGTTCCTATGACAAAGTAGGAAAACAAATGTGGCATCTTTTATATGAACAGATGTGCTCCTAATGCATTTTGAATAACAACTTCTTACTTGAATTTAAAAAAATCCTCCAAAATCTATGTATTCATGTTTATTTTGCTTCTAGTATAAAATATTTTCAATGTTAGAAATGATGGATTCTGTGATAAATTCTCTTAAGAATCACTAGTAAAATTTTCTATTAAATTCCTGTTACTTATGTTTCCTCAAACCCAGTGAATACAACAGTGTTGGATAAATGATAGAAAGCATAAACTGAAAGCTATACATATATAAAGACATAATTTGACTTTGACACCATAGTGAATCAAATTTGTTGCAGAAAAAGTCACTAGTTGGTCTGGCTTTACTTAGAATCCTTGAGAGCTAGGATGTCCTCCCTTACAATACAGTGGCTTTGACAATGAGGAAAGAAACCCATAGTCTTTGTAAGGGAAAAAAAATCCCTCTACTTTTTTCCGGAATATTATAGATGATGTGATAGTTACTGAAAAAAAGATGCCAAGTGAAAACACATTCAATAAGGAAGAGACTGAGCTAAAAGGTCTGGTCTCTAATCGATGGACACTGGAATCATGAATGAATGGCATTCTTCTGCGATCTATTTCAGGAAAAAATACCTTGCTAATCCTGCATACATTGTTCAAAATGAAGTACTTGGAAATAATCAGAACAGAAACTTTCTACTTCAATACGCAGAAAAACTTCTGTCTATCCTTAGAAAATGATGCACCTACAATTTATTATACAATTCTAAATCAAATCAATCGAAGAACATGTTTGCTTGATGACAGGTTTGCATGACAAGTGCAGGTCTTCAAAAGTTGACAAGTTTTGGAATCTGACAACTCAGATTTCTGACATTTTTGCTTTGAAATTTTTAATTTTTGATGCAACATACTGTGGCACCTTCCCCTACAAACAGATTTTGGGGTAGAAATTTAATCTACCTAATCCTTCATTTACTCTTCAGTCTGTCAAGAGTGACTATTATTAAAAAATATCTCTAGTTTCAAATTTCTTGATTCTAACCATCTGGCTTTGTCATAACCATATTGCAGCACATTACTGTTCACATTGGGTTTTCCCAATGAGCACATTATAGTTGAGAGTTGCTGCCCTGATTTTAGAAGATATTTGAAAAATTCATCCCGATTGTCTGAAATATCACTGTTGTGCCCCACATGACTTCCCTCAGCAGCACTATGCAGTTAGCACTACCAAAAGACTCTCTTTCATAAGGCCCAGTCTCAGCTAACTACAAGAGCTAAGAATCAATGTGCTCATATTGATGCTCCTTTGACTGAGTGAAGCCTTTTGCCTTCTCCACATGGTTTCTTCAGACAGATAGTGTGCTTTTGAAGTAAATCTACTGAACATTTCCACTAGAGCACTTTTGTTCATACTGCAGAGCAGTGTTGTAGGACAATTCATATTCTCTATGCATTAAATGCCACAGGACCAGATTAGAGCTAGCCCAAAGTAACGCTTCTCCATAAATGTGGGCAACAGGGCCTCAGCACAAGCTGTTTTTCCTCCACCAATCTGCTGCTACTGCACCATACTACTTGCTAATGTTGACACAGCCATTAAAAACAAACAAAGCTTTCATGAAAGCTATCTAAAGTCTGTCTTCTGGTGAGAGAAAGCAGTGTGGTTTGTGTACTGCTTTGGTCCAGAAGTGTATTCAGTTGGATATAAATTCATGTGATGATGCTGTTTCCAAAGTATTTATTATTAAATTTGCAACATGATGTGCTGGGCAGTATCTTCTTTCTCTCATCATTCTTGACAGCACTATATAACCTTCCTGCCTGCTCATATTCTCCTGCCTTCAAACGCTTAAAATAAGAGAGAGAACACAAAAGTCTGGTACCAGAAAGATCCTACTTCAATGCAGCCTCTGCATTTCCCTTGTGTTTTGCCATATTTTCAATCTGCTTTTTCTTAAAATGCATTCTGCTTCAACTCCTATTTTACCGCATTGGTGACATCTTAGGAAAACAAAAAATACCAGCAGGTAAGAAAGACAAGTCACTATTTTGTCTTTCAGCATGCGCTCCAACACCATCCTTTCACTCCGAGCGTATATGCTGCCAAGACAGAAGACTCTCTTCAACACGAATGATTTCTAAAGAGCATCTGCATCACTGAAGAGCCCCGCACGGAGCTGGTGCTGTGTTAAAACTCTGTCAGCTTTGTCGGGACCCTACTGGGCAGGATATGCAGAGAAAGGCTGAAAATGCACTCTCTGCTGTACTGTAGGTGGCTCTGCCCTTTGACTGACAATCGTCTGACACAAAACAAACCCCCTAATCTGTGGTAAACCGTATCTATTGCCTTTGGCAGGCTTCTAAATACAACTTGGGGAGGGRAGGGGGAGAGAAAAACGAAAAGGAAAGGAGAGGGGCTCGGGCCCGCGCTCCCTGCCCCCGGCCCGCGCCGCTGCTCTCCCTGCAGCCCATGTGGCTGCAACAGCCGGTTCCAATTCCGGCTCTCCCGCTCCGCGCCCCTGCTCGCTGCCTGCGCCGAGCGGAGCCAGGACCGGCCGCGGGCTTCCTCCCCCCCGCTCCCCCCCCCGCCGTCCTCCCTCTCCCTCTCTCCATCCGATCCTCCGCTCCCCCAGGGCACAGTGTGGGAAGTACGAATTTCCGCCGAGTTTTCTCGGCGAGCAGCGGAGCTC
>NW_028186379.1:4188846-4216663 GCF_003343005.1 Rhea americana
CGCGGCGCCCGCCTGCGCGGCGCGGAGCTCGTCCCGCGGAGCGGCAGCGGAGGCGCCCGCTAGCAGCCGCCGAGCAGCGGTGGGATGCAGCAGAGGCACAAAGCCGGCGGGGGAAGCAGCCCACGGCTCGTCCCGGCATGGGGGCGCCGCGCCGGCTCTGCCTGATGGGGCTGCCGCGGGTGCTCTGCTGCTCGGTCCCCCTCCTGCTCCTGCTGCTGCCCGCGGCGGAGCCCATCTGCCCCGAGCCATGCGACTGCCAGCAGCACCAGCACCTCCTCTGCACCAACCGGGGCCTGCGCTCGGTGCCCAAGGCGGCCGAGCCCCACGACATCCTCACCTACAGCCTCGGGGGCAACTTCATCGCCAACATCTCCGCCTTCGACTTCCACCGCCTGGCTGCGCTCCAGCGCTTGGACCTGCAGTACAACCGGATCCGCTCGCTGCACCCCAAGGCTTTCGAGCGCCTGGGCCGGCTGGAGGAGCTCTACCTGGGCAACAACCTGCTGCCGGCTCTGGCTCCAGGCACCCTCAGCGCCTTGGCCAAGCTGCGCATCCTCTACGTGAACGCCAACGAGATCGGACGCCTCAGCGCCGCCTCCTTCTCCGGCCTCGGCAGCCTGGTCAAGCTGCGCCTGGATGGCAATGAGTTGGGCTCGCTGGGTGACTCTACTTTCTCGGGGCTGCCCAACTTACTTTACCTGCACCTGGAGTCCAACCGCATCCGCTGGCTGAGCCGCGGCGCCTTCACTGGCCTGGCTAAACTGCGCTTTCTCGACCTCTCTGGGAACCAGCAGAGCTCCCTTCGCCAYCCGGATATCTTTGGGCCCCTACGCTCCCTCCACACCCTGCTGCTGGCCAGCAACAGCCTGCAGCAGCTGGCGGGAGGCCTCTTCCAGCACCTGCCTGGCCTAGCGAAGCTCTCGCTCAGTGGCAACCGGCTGTCTCACCTGGCTCCGGATTCCTTCATGGGGCTGGGCTTGCTGAAGGAGCTGCGCCTGGAGGGGAACCTGCTGAGCCACCTGCCCACTGCCCTGCTGGAGCCGCTGAGCAGCCTGGAGGTGTTGGATTTGAGTCGCAACTCGCTGACCACCCTGCACCCTGCCACGTTTGGCCACCTTGCCCACTTGCGGGAGCTCAGCCTACGAGACAACGCGCTGGCCACRCTCCCCGGCGAGCTCTTTGCCTCCAGCCCGGCTCTCTACCGCCTGGAGCTGGAGGGCAATGCCTGGAGCTGCGACTGCCGCCTGCGTGGCCTCAAGCGGTGGCTGGGGRCCTGGCACTCCCAGGGCCGCCTGCTCACCGTCTTCGTGCAGTGCCGCCTGCCGCCCGCCCTGACCGGCAAGTACCTCGACTACCTGCAAGACACCCAACTGCTGCCACCGCCTGATGGCAGCACCTGCCACGATGGCACCTCTCTCTCCTCTGTATCCCCTCTACCGCCAGCAGAGGAACAGCACTGGCTGCTGCCAGCTGCCGAGGGGCTAGGTGGCAACAGCAGCGGCGGCCCGGGCCTGCCCCGTGGGCCGCCGTGGGCCCCACCGTCCGCCTCCACGGCGCGCTTGCTCGGGGTGCCCGAGGGGGCGGCGCCGGCAGTGGGGCATGCTGCTGGGTCCAGCCCCACGCCGCCGATGCCCGCTCGCCCGGGGGGCTCCCAGCCGGCGCCGCCCAGCGTAGCGTGGCCACGGCGGGCCGGCAAGGCCCGCTTGCCACTGTCCGCCGGGGTCCCGCCGCTGGTGTCTGACCCATGCGACTTCAACAAGCTGTTCCTGTGCAACCTGTCGGTGGAGGCGGTGAGCTCCAGCTCGGTGACGGTGCGCTGGGCCGTGCGGCCGCACCGCAGCCCCCGGCTGCTGGGTCCGGTGCGCTTCCGCCTCCTCTTCGACCGCTTCGGCGCCGCCGTCAAGTTCCAGCGCTTTGTCTACCTGCCGGAGCGCGGTGAGCCGGCCGCCACGCTGCGGGAGCTCCGCCCGGACACCCCCTACCTCGTGTGCGTGGAGGGTGTCCTGGGCGGCCGCGTGTGCCCCGTGGCGCCGCGGGACCACTGCGCGGGGCTGGTCACCCTGCCCGAGGGCGGCGCGGCGGCGGCAGCGGGCAGGCCCCGCGGGCCGGACCAGCAGCTCCTCACCCTGGTGCTGCTGGCGGTCAACGCGCTGCTGCTTTTCGTGGCCGTGGCGGCCTGGGCCTCGCGCCTGGTGCGCAAGAAGGTGCTGGGGCGGCGGCGGCGGAAAGCGGCGCCCGTCCACGTCCGGCAGCTCTACTCCACCCGCCGGCCGCTCCGCTCCATGGGCACCGGCGTCTCTGCCGACTTCTCGGGCTTCCAGTCGCACCGGCCGCCCCGCAGCGCCGCCTGCGCCCTCAGCGAGGCCGACCTCATCGAGTTCCCCTGCGAGCGCTTCGCGGACAGCGGCGGCGGCGCCCGCCATGGCGACGACCACCTGCTGCAGCGGTTCGCCGACTAACGCGCGAGACTACAGCTCCCGGCAGGCCGCGCGCGGGCGGCGGGCGGCAGCGGGCCGCCGCCGTGCCGCAAGGCCTGCCGGGAGCTGTAGTCCGAGGGGGGGACGGCGGGGTCTCCGGCGAGGCGACCGGCGGCGCCGCGGCCTCCGTGAGGGGCGGCCGCGCCGCGCCGCCGTGCGCTCCCCTCAGCGCCACACGCTTAATATCACGTTTTACAGCGTATTTTCTTGGGCGGCGGACAAGAAGGACAGTTACAATCAACTGGCTGGCCCCACGCGGGGATGGTTTGAGTTGCCCGTTCCCTTCCGTGATGAAGCGTTTGGGTGAAGGGGCTTCTTCCGATACCGCTGCGGTCGCGCTGCGACTGTGCAGCRCGCGGGTCAGCTGGGGGGCTGGAAACGCCCGTTTCGTGCCGGACGGTTTGAACGGCGACGTGCCTTTTAAACGCGAACGGAGCGCGAGGCGCCCCAACGCCTTACTGTGTAAACCATCGTGGAAGCAATAATGCAGCTGGCTARTTTTACAGGAAAATATTGCTGACACCACTAGGAAAAACTAACGGTTTTGTAATATGTTTACAAATGGGCTATTTTTTAATTGTTTTTGAATAAATACTGCTTGGTACTTGTACACTAAGCGTGTGCTTTAGTTCTCTGGGTCCGTGATGGTCAGTAGCTCACTGACTCTCACATAATCCATCTTCCCTTCTGCACGGGGTGGGTGCAGAGGTAAACTTGACGGCTAAATGACATAGGTGCCTTTCTTCAGAAAAAAAAATAGTAAGAGACTATTTCAGAAATGTGAAACAATCTTAAACCCACAGGCAATTCTCTCTTAGCCTTAGTCTGCTAAAATTAGAAGCTTTATGTACCTCACTGTGAAATAAATCATTTTTGTATGCTAATCTAGGTTCTGCGTTTTGTGTAGCTGAGTGAGTAACGCTGAAGTTAAACGCTTAGAAAGTAGTATACGATATCTGAGGGTCTTTTTTTAATTAGTTTTTTTGTCTGTAGAGCAATGCTAATCATTTTATGATCAATTGCTCTCTACTTTCTGGGTTTTTTTACTTTCCTAAATATTTACAGAATGTGTTCTGTTACTATTAAGTATCGTGGTTTAGTTTACATTAATAATTCTCTCTGTGTGGTCTAGAAGTGAACTAATTAAAAAGGTCCAAACTGTGGTTACATCTGAAATATGAAAGTTTTAGATGACATTTAGTAACTCGCTGAGACCACGGATAATCTGTCGGCTCCTCTGAATTTAAAGTGCAACTTCAAATGAACTCCTGTGGAACCGAGTGGCTTGAGGAGGTGATTAGAGGACTATGGAGACATTCATCTCAAGATCACGAGTTCATTGCTGACCCAAAGTGTTCGTGGCTACAAGTTGTTTGTTACCATAATTGCAAGTAGGCGATTTGCGTTTTTTTTTTCTTCTCAAATGAACAAGTGTTTGCAAAAGACACCGTAGTAGTAACTGGTACCTTCATTTGGAGTTCAGCGAGGGAATAGAGAGAACATGACTTAGAGTTCTTAGGGATTTTTGTTCGATCTTAATATTCAAATAGTAGGAGAGGAGAGAGTGTGGGAATAGTTGCCTTAACCTTTGCCTTTTAGAGGGAGAGAAGATTTGAGAGTTAAGTCTTGATTCTATTCACGTGATTAGCAAAAAGTCCTTCAGTATTTCRTTCTGGTAGGTCTTCATGAATATCAGGGGCCAAACTTAACTGTCAGTGTGTATATTAAGAGCCATAACATTTATAGATGCAATGTTTAATGGAATTTAACAGAAGGAATCCARAATCAGGTCCTTAAAAGTCTTAAATTTCTATTTTTTGATGGACACCTAGGTGCTTTCAGCTGTTTATGACTATCTGTTGAATACACCACTGTTCATTGTTAGAAATGTAATGGGGATTACTGAGTAAAGCTGTGTATCACACTAACATTAGCTCTATCACTGGATATTCTTCCAATGGGAGATGCATAGATGCTGTACATGGTTATCATCAAATATGTCAATAAATCCATTTGCTGAAAGAAAATCTGTGTTCTAACATTGATTTAAGAGTGATACAATATAACATACATAGAACAGCTGTAACTTTTTGATGTTACTAGAGTGCAGTTTCTTAGGACTGCAGCTCTTCCGAGTTCCTCTTAGTTCATTCTGTCTTGCCTTTTCAGTGTATTTTTTCCTATATATTATATTTTCTCTTTTGRTTGTATTATGTTGGGCTAATGCAAAATAGTTTGGGTACTTTATGCAGACAAAGAGAACTTTTCAATATACCAATAATGCAAACACAAAAATAATTAAAATAGTTAGAAACGCTGAGACAGGAATAGCATTAGCCCAAAATAGACTAATAAGGTGCTATTAGATCCTTGAACTAATGAACCTGAATAAGCTAAATAATAAATGATGAATTRTTTGAGATAATACCAACCTTTTATACTAATAGGAACTTAAGGTTCTGAGGGTTTTTCCATATTATCAGGCTAATGATAAAAACGTGTTGTCATATTGAACATGTACATGTTTTTCTAATTAACAGTTCACTGCTGCTTTTTGAGTTTATACAAACCTCTCAAGAACTGCTAGAGTTAAGAATGAAATGGCTCTTTGTTCCAACTTAGGAGAAGTATGTATGTAGGTCTACATAACAAAAAAGATTGTTAACACAACTAAATTGGTGACTTCCCCAAAGTCATGTGTACTATAGGAATGCTTAAGCTTTGTGTACTGATGATTTAACAGCTTTTTTTGAATGGGGGCCTGCACTAGCAAGTGAGGAAAGAGAACTGTCAGTGACATTCAGTGACTGAATGACACAAGTATTGCATGGTTCTAGTTTTACCAGTAGTAAAATATTTGTGTATTATTTCTTTTTTTAAAATGAAGATCCTTTCAAAATGACCATAAAAACAGCCTTTTCTAACTGAATTAATTTGWCATCAATTCATGCTCAGAATATTTATTTTTCTGCCGGAAAAAGAATTTTTCCTATCTCCTCCTGGAGCTTCCTCCATGCAGCTTGGTGAAAAGTGATCTGAGTGCTGGTAATTAATTACTAGGCATGTTTTTTAGCCCRAAGATTGAAAATCACCTACATATAATTCTGTCAGATTTATTGAACTGCTGCGGGGGGGTCTGCAGAAGGTAAAGGTGACGGGGTTCCCTGTTGGTAGCACTACTTGCTTCAGCAGCCTCTGCCCACCTCCTTCTCTCACCCACAATCCCTGACCATCCTCTGCGGTCCACTGGCACAGTCGTTTGTGAAGCTGTAAGGAGAACTGCGAAATTGATCCAGTTGGAAAATAACTTTTTCTAGTACTTTCCCTCTCCCTTATTTTTTCAGACAGCTGTCTTTCTTTGATCCTGTTCAACTTGCACAAGCACAGGTAGTAGCAAAATGCAGGGGTGCAATGCAGAGCAGTTAAAGAGCAGCAGGAAAGGACTGCCAAAGATGGGAAGCTACTTAAATAGTCTTGAGTAGTTTTGACATCAAATGAGTCCACAGCCTAAGAAAAGCTAGACTATTCCTAGTAAGCTAGACTTTAACACTGTGCACAGGAATCCATACCTTTTCTGGGTAAAGGTGTTTCCAGTGTTAACCACTGGGAAACTGAAAATGCTTGAAACACCTCTGCAGGATCCTGAAAACAGTCCCTGAAGTTAAGACGCATGGCTAGAGAGGCATAATCTGAAGAGACAGAGAACCCCTGTCCTCTATTACAGTGTCGGTGAAGGACTACGTGTGCATGAAGAGCCCCAGTTATCAAAAAGAACTGCTCGACTATTAGAGCTTCGGTTAACACATTTGGATTTATTCAAATAAGTATTTTTTTAATGCAGTGCTGTCTTCAATTTTCACAATATGCTGCAAGTGCCACATTGTAAAGTATTGCCATCATTTAAGCCTTTTTTTTACTCTTATGGAAAGGGATCTCAGAAATGCTATATATGTCTCTTGTGCCTTATGTTTATTCTTGTTCTTTCCTGGGCAAGAATTGGAAAATGAGGGCTTGGGAGATAATAATAATAATAATAATAATAAATCCACTGCAGTTTCATCAGTATATTGATTTAATTAGTAAACACACATCTAGATTGCAGTGTCTGAGTTCACAAAAAATCATTTGTATTCATGGTAGTATGTGTATTTGCAGTAAACTTGCAAAGAGCAAGAGAAACAGTACTTCATTTCCAAAAATCTGGCTGCACTCACTAATTCAGATGGCCACCAAAGACATACATATATTGCATGAGGCCCACAAGTCAAGCTTTGCTTAAAACATAGTTTTCAAAATCAAAATAGCAAAATTATACAGACTGATATGCATGATTTTTCACCTGGGCAACTCTTTTGAAAGGAGCTGCTATATAAATGTTGATCTATAGTCTGATGCCCGTTAAATAGAAATGAGGAACAAATGTAAGGGAATTGTGTGTTTGTTGAGTGTTGATTTTGTTCTTTTTGTTCTCTTCTAAATATAGCGTAGCTTTGGCAGTTTGTCCAAATACTGCTGTTGTGTTGTGTTTTTCTTTGTAAAAAGTTGACTTTTCTCAAGAGCATGCTTTAATTCCCATAAAAAATAAATTCCCATAGAAAAACAGTCAATTGTGTTTGAACACAAATATTTATTTTAATGTCATTCTACATGAATTTATTTATATGAATGCTCCATGATATGCTTAATTAAAGTAAATCTATATCTCATTTGTYTTTGCAAACAAGGCCATAAAAATTAAAATGAGTAATACAGTATGAATAAATAGCTTGAAAAAAACAGCCTAAATGTATAATTGAGAAATTTATTAGCAAAGAAGAATCTGATACTTAGAAGAGAATTTGTGATCATTTATATTATGATGTGTATCTCATTTGCTATCAGATATTTTAAGGTAAATTTATCTGTAACTTGATAATTTGTGTAATAATTTTATATCACAAAAATAAACTATGAGTCCAAAGATGGGTTGATGCCCAAGCAAATACATTTAAAATCGTTGACTGCTAGAGTGAAATCCAGGTACTATTAAAAGCACTAATACATATTAATATGTTGTCCATTTTTTCATTAAAAAGCGCTTTTGAAGTTGCTGCCAGGCACAGTAGTCCTCTAGTTAGTACAATAAATGATGTCCCTTGGTTTTGAATAAGTAGGTGTAACGCTTACTTTACGAAAGGCTTCTTTTAGTCTTCAGACAGACATGTTCTCAAATGATGTTAATATTTTTATACCTTCACTGCTCTTTGGAAATCCATCCATGCGGATCTTTCACCAAGATAGAATTTGAACTAACACTAGAGTAATCTGTCAGTCCATACATGTGTACCACCTTGCGATGGTGCAAATGTTTACAGGTTGTGAAGAGAGGATTTTATTTTTTATAACCTTGTGAGAATTGATGACCAGCAAAACATGCACATAGTGCCATAGCTCTGCCATCTAGCTATGTTAGATGTCTTACTCTAGTATAGCTCCTTATGCATCAGTCTAGTCTAGTATAGTTCATGTTGTTTTTTCATTATGGACTTGATTATGAGATCTGAATTATGAATTTTAAATGGATAAGCTTTTTTTGTGAAGTCCCTGGCAAAAATCCCATTGGCAAGATTTTTGCCTGGTTCATTTAATTAGCTTATCAACTACACAGTTCATTTCATTGTCAATAGTTTAGTATATGTTTGTTTAGTTCTAGTAAATGTTTAGAAATCACTTGAGTATTTAAATGAAAGTCTGGATACAAGTAATAAATATCATACACAGAAAAATAATGGGACACATTTTCTTTTTGAGAGACAAGTTTGTCTCCTACAAGACAAATATTTCAGGGATGTTCTTGTCTTTAAAATAAACCTGAATGTCTATTTTAAGTCAAGAGCATGAAAGAGGTAGAAAAGTTGTAAATAATTATATGAATCTTTTTAATCCAGTGGAAATAAGAGAAAACATTGGTATTCTATTAACAAATTATATTACACGGGGATATACAAGAATCCAATTTGGATCCAGAGGAGCTCAGTGAAATGATTATGCTGCTATCATTCTTAAGATAAAAGATACACTGTCACACTTCTCTAGTTACTTAGCATAGTAGCAGTCCTTATCTGACTACTATAAAATATTTTAAAATAAGGGGAAAATATTCAGTGGTAATGCCTATCAAGATCAGAGATCAAAAATAATTAATTTTACTTTAGAGGATAGACTCAGGAAAAGAATGCTTTCAGGAAAAAAAAAGATTTGTTTTGTTTATAACTGAGAGATGACATGGGATATTTGCCATTGCTGTATCACGATCTCAGTCTCTAATGTGTATGCTACAAGATAAGGCTCATATGTTAGACTTATGAGACAATTTGGAGTGTCGCTCAGGACATACAGCAGATGTTTTAGCATGCTATTTTTGGCAGAAGCAGCTTCATCCTGCTTTTATTTTTGCTCAGTGAGAGTGAAATGCTTTTAAGACTCTTTAGGTAGGTACCCACCAACAGGTCTGTGGCAATAGACTTTGTTGTTTTGCAAAATTGTGTTTTAAAATCTAGTGTTCATTTTAAAAAAGGATATTTTCAGCTCTCAAGTCTGACAAGTTTGGAGTGATGAACATGTTCGTTAACTGGTACAAAGATACCCTTCTCCACTGATAATTACCTAAGAGCTGGAATCTTTCATGTTCATTGTAGCGAGTTGTTTATTCTGAAACCTAAAGATGCCAAACCAGACATCAGCTGTTTCATTGCTAATAATACTATCATAAACATCCAACTAACTCATTAAACCAAACCCAAGCTTCTTTAATTCCTCCTGTTGCCTAAGAAGATCTACTTATTATTTAAATACTTGTCAAAACTTTCGATTTTTTCTCTCTCACAACAGCTGTGATGCGTTATGTTTTGACAATAAAAAATCTGCAATCTATGGTAACTTTATAATGCCAGAGGGGCACAAATAACTCAGAGATGACTGGGCTCACTGTATCCAGTATGAAGAAGAATAATACAGTAAAAGCATCGACATATCTGGAAGTGACCAGTAGCATCTATAAACCTGTGGCAGACTCAGGGATCCTGACAGCACAGTCTGCAGTACTCTCGTGCCTTCCGCCTTACTGCTCCCACTGCTGCAGCACCGGCTGCTGCTAAGGCTTTGCCGGTTCTCACAGGGTTTCCTCCTTCAATAGGACAGACCAGGGATATTCTGTTCAACCTGCTAGCCATTCTTTTATTTGGATTTTCTTATTTCTGTATTTTTATTCTGTGTAATGAAAGTTTTAGTTTGAGGTGCTTTCATTTTTTGCTTTTCCTGGTTAGCGCACATAATTCTATCACAAATTCGGTTGGGAGGAGGGGGGCTTTGCAGCATGTGGTATGGGACAGCGAGAGATAAAGTTAGAAGTATTTTTGTTTGTTTTATCTGATTTTAGAGAGAGATAATTGCTGCTTAAAATAGAGTCCGTACTTCTTTTAGAAAGAAACAGATGGAATAAATGGATTTTAAATAAATCTTGTTTAAACAGAAGTTATTTTATTCGTGAAACATTTGCAATTGGAATGATCCACTGTAATCTTACTGATACAGTTCTGTTGGCACAAAAAAAATATAGTGGCTTCAGGTTTTCCTAGCAGGATGTATCCCTAAGAACCTGAGATTACAGAGGTCCTGTGGGAACCAAAGCCATGCCTTCCTTCCATTTCTGTGGTTCAAATGGAAAAGAGATTCAGGTTTAGCATCTTTTTTTCACTGGAAAGGTAAGAATTTTATTTATCCTATAACACTAGATTTATTGACCTAAATATATTTTAGAACTGGAGGGTTAAAATAGGTTTTACATTAAAGGCAGCATCAAAAACCTATCATTTTTTGAAGACAAAACCCCCTTACCTTTGCTCTGCAAAACTGAAGCCAGCACAGACTGAAATAACTGGCAGTTTGCTGAAGGTGTTAATAGGTCTTTGAGGTGTCTGTAATGTGCAACTGCATACGCTTTACTCGTTAAATTAGTTTCTCGTATGTTTTATTTAGGTACTTAGAATATGTCCCTGGCTTAAAATACTAATGAATTCCAAATTGTTAGCTTGTAATTATACTGGTCTACTTAAATTTTGGGTGCACTTGTTAAATTTGTACTTTTCAGTGCACCTGAGGCTTTCTTGAATTTCAATCTGATCGTATGTCTTTACACAAYGTATTAAAATTGTCTACCATTCCCATTAGCACCACTGTACCCGGAATATTGCTGACATTCTCATTTACAGCTTTTAACTTAGCTTTTTCWCTTGTACAATGATAGAAAATCATCTTAATCTACAAGCCCCTAGATTTTGTGATAAGCAATTGCGTATGAGACAAGAGAGCTGACAATTTACCCAGCGTCCCAAACGGAACCAGATTGTAACAACCAAAATCGTGATTTTTTGTTGTGGCATATAACTGCTGGACTAGAATTTTGCAAATAGATACAGCTGCCTAAGTTATCTGCTACCACAGGAACAACAGGAGCAGCAGCTCCTGGCTATGTGTGTGTACTGGAGGAGTCATTCGGCTGCTCACGTTGGGGACTCCACAAAATTTGAGAACGTACAAAACACCACCAGCACTGGTTTTGTAACAGCAGGACTTGCAAGTTATTTTTACTGTGCTTCTTTTCAAGGTGTTCTTTGTCTTCTCCTCTGTTTTATTATCTTTGTCTGGCTAGTGGTGTTTGGATTAATGCACCAAAAATGATTGAAATAGCATTTAAGGATGCTGAGCATCCGCTATGTCTGAGAAGCTGCAGGTACTTAGAAAATATGATGCCTTGGAAAATATACAAAAAATACATTTATGGAAACACTCATGTTCCAATGTTTTAGCCATTAGGTGGATACCTTTCCAAATTCATATGTGCTTATCATCCCTGTTTATGCCCTTATCTCCTGGTTACTGGAGTAGCTGTTTTTTGATTCCCTTGGGGATCTGTAATGATGTTTCAAGCTTTGGACCTCTTAGGTTGCTTTTTGACCTGGTACTGGATATTGTAACACTCAGATTTCATTTCTGTCCAGAGCATGTGGCCAGTAAACACACTGCATACTGTTTGTCTGTAGTATGAACAAAGTACAAGAGGAAARGGATTATGAATTTAGAAGAACGTGGCTCTTCCCTGCAGCTTTACCATTCACCTGACAGTAATCTAGGCAGACAACCCCAGTGATYTGTAATCTCTCCTGTTTCATAAGCAATTCCTTATCACTACAGCAGAACCTTAGAAACTGCTAGGTATTTTGAAGTCAGTGGTTAAAGTTGATGCTTTTTCTGCTTAACTGTAATGCTGAAACATTTAAAATAAACTTTGTTTAATAATTCCKCTACTCATTTTGGGTCCTGAAATTCTCAATTTACTCTTACAGAAAACTTAGTGTCATTTTGCTGAGTAGGGCTCACTCATCGTTTCCATAGAAGCCGTTATATCTGGCCCATAAATAAAAATTTCCAAAGAGTAAATTCTTTGCATCTGAAAAGGTAGAAATAGCATGTATTTTCCTGTAGGGAGAGGTACCCTCTCAATTTCTCCAGGAAGAGTTTATTAACCATTCATTAGAAATTATATACAGTTAAATATTATTTTGCAAAAGGGAATGTCTTGGAGAAGAGCTGTGGTATAGGTAGGAATATGTTTACTACATATTACTAAAAAATGTAAACTACAGGATTACAGCATACATAAAACCACAACTGGTTATTAATTCCCTGAATTAAATTGTTACTCCTAGAATAATTTAGTTAATCAGTGTAAATGCATAATGCCAGATTGGAATAGCATAACACCTCCCAAGCCAATCCCATTTTTGTTAATTTTAGTGGGTTTATATCAAAGCTGAATGTGACATGGGCTTTCGATTTCCCTGCTTCCCCTGCAGAATTAATTCTGCGTGTTGAGAAGAAGTGGTAGTCTATTTAAACAGAAGTCTGATTAAACAAATCAATTATTGACTTCTTTCATGTAACAGAGAGGTTATACTCTCATTATTTGTGACCCAGTGTGTGAAACTAATTAGCTTCTGGAAAATGTTCATCTGTGATTCAGCTACGCCCACTATACTTCTTGGAATATCACATGGAAAATGAAGCTACCAAAAGGAAACATCTGTTTGTATCTAAAACCCCAAACATTTCTGAAGTTTAGCAACATGCATTCTTCTTGGGTCTGCCACCTATTATGCACAGCACTACAGCAAATATTGAAAGAATACTTGAGGTGACCTTTTGTATCAGATTAAACAAAATGAGAAAACACTTGGCAATCAGACTTCCTCTCTTAGGCCATGGGAAACAGTAGAGTAGAGCAACAGATACAGTAAAAACATTAATTCAATCTCATTTGCTTTAGAAGAATCCAACAGTGAAAAGAACAACTAACTGTGAAAAACCTGAGGTCTCTGTAATTTGGCACTTCTTGAAGCCTGTCTAGATTCTCATGACAAGCAGTATGTCAAACAGGAAGAACAAGAGAGGATGAAGATAAACAAATGATTAGAAAACAATATGGGGGAAATGTTTTTCTCTCAAAAGCTTTGCATGCTGTTTCTTCAGAAGAAAATATCCTCAGTGGACTGCAGTTTTGTATCAGTTGTTGCATGTTGATGTATAMTGGCTTTGAATATTTCTCCACATATTTCTCTAAAACAACATGTGCATTTCAAGTTCTCTATGCTAGTGTAAATCCATGACTCCCTTGTTTGTTGGTGTGATGAGCAAAGCTGGGTGAGGAAAACAAGCTGTAGCTTCACAGTAAGTTTAGGCTAGCATAAACCATAATGCTGTTAAAATAATAGTCCTGTTTCCTTGTGGGTGCTTATTCCTTTCATCTTTCCACTGAACTCCTATATTGGGTAAGAATAGCACTCCTGGCAGTACACACTGCAGTTCCCAAAGCACTGGCAGGACCACTGTTTTACTTATTTGCACCTGTGAATGACAATATAATACACAAATAATAGCAGTAGTCAATTCCGATAAGCAAATTATAGATCTGCAATCAAAGCTCATCCCACTCTGAAAGGTGAACAGAAAAAGCAGTCAGGAGGGAAAGGAGAATCAATGCAAATATTTAATTATTAAGATGATTATGATCCTTATGTGGCAGGTCTGTACACTCAAGGTCCTTGCTAAAGCAGTTTAGTAGGATCAATTTTAGAGCTTGAGTGCACTAGCGGTAGTTCAGTTTGGTTTGGTCAATCTGATTCAAAATCGTAGGTGATTCTTTAACTGGCTGTTGCAACCTGACTCCAGCATGCCTTGCTCTTTGCTGCTGCTGCTTTCCATGCTTAGCCATCCCTCCTAYTCAGATCTTGAAGTCCTTCCCCTGCATGCAAGAGCTCCATCCCCACAGGCTTCTCCTACTCCCTAGCCGGAGGAGATGCAAAGGACAGCATTTATCTGCCTCCCGGAGAGGAGCAGCTGGAGCAAGAGTGGGAAGACATGAGGACCCTGGGGTTTCCGCCACAGCCATGTGGGCAAGAAGCCCAGAGGACAAACTGAAGCTTCAAAACTGATTGTGCAGCCAGTAGGCAGGGATGGGAAAAAGAGGAAGGCCTGGAAACAAAACTGCAATGAGGGCAAGGAAGACAGCCAAACAAGGGCTTGGTGAGGAGAAAAGGTTGCAGCATGTGGGACCTTTGACTGGGTTATGAAAATTCAAAGCCAGAAGCATTAGTGGGATTGTTTTGACCTGCTGGATTTTTCCACTCCTATATCCCTGCCTCGCTGTCAGGAGATAGAGCTCCCTCTCCCCCCCCCCCCCCCCCCCCCAAAAAAAAAAAAAAAAAAAATAGGACTGTTTCAACACTTTTTCAACCACTCCTCTCTTACCCATCTGTGGCTTAAGTTGTCAGAGATCTCTGGAGACAGATTTTTTTCTTGAAAAAACAGCCACAGCCACACTGTAGGCTGCCACCTCCAGCAGCAGAGTTTCACTGCATGGCAATAAACAYGTCTAAAAGCAGTCCAGATAAGATCACAGATTCTTCCTCACTCTGGGGAAGCTGAAAGGAGAGACACCATGGCCAAACTTCAACCATTGTCAAACAGCATTGTCGCTTGCCTCTGAAAGTTTCAGTATCTCCCACTTGATTTGGCAAGTCACATTAGGGTTAGGGCTGTGCATTGATACTAGTAAGCCACAAGTAAAAGCAAAAATCTTGTTTCTTGGTGGGGGATGGGAAGTTGTTTCTTTAAAAGCTGCTGCAAGTTGTGGGAAACCTGCAGTTTTGAATGATGTTTATGCTCCCATTTGGCTAATGCTGATGGCTAGACATTCAAGGATAATCCTTAGCACATGTAGGTGGGCTTCACATGGAGTTGCTCTTCTGCTTATGAGAGAAAAAGGTATCGGTAGATATGTAGTATGTTCCTTCTACTTTTTCTCCATCTAGCTCCCTGCTACTGACATTGCTCATCCACATACGTTAGAGCCCTCACAGTGTTCTCTGTGGCTGGATATTGATTAAGCTTTTGTGCTGCATTAAAAAAAAATCATTATATTTATTGTATTTTAAAGATTCYCAGCATCTATGCAGACACGCAGATTTTCTCATGGTAACTCTGGCCCATTTCCTGAGCATAGCTTCTCTTTTCTTCCTTCAAAAAATGGGAGACTTACAAATCATCTTATTTAAGCCTGTTGAAAAGTCTTAGTTCAAGCATTGTTTCCTCAGAAGTTCATCTTTGGGRATACACAATTTATCTCTTCAGAATTTTAATGTTGTAGCACATAATTACACAGAGTTGGCATTTTACCATAGGATTATAAACATGCTTAATTTGATGTACAGAGCTAGATGACATGCACGGTCTCAGCACACGTATTCTCTGCCTTAGATTCTCTAGCAGACTGCAACATCCATTGGACTCCAGGCCTCTTCTCRCTGTACAGGGTTCCTCCTGAAAAATGTGGAGCATTTCTAGGTCAACTAGTTTTCTCTGACCCCGTTCTCCCTGTTTAACTTCATCCCCTTTCCCAGTACAAAATCATGCTTATCTCATTCTCTCCCTTGTCCAAACATCCTTGTTTGACTTGGTAAATGAGTTTATATGTCTCCTTCATAAAACTTGGAAGTATATTTATTCTGAAATCAGTAATTTTCAGTCTCCAGCCACTTCCATAGACAGAGATAAAAAGTTGTTATATTAGATTTCAACCTCATTGTTGATCCAGGCATATCCAGATCGGTAGTTGACACAGTGTTTAAAGACTGGCTACAGCCCCTTGTGTAGCAAAATTATGAAATAATCCGTATGAAAAATGATGTCTTTCCTGTGCTCAGATAGTGCTATTCCATAATTATGTCATAACTTCAATTAGACTATATTCCCACTAATATTTCAACAGRAAGATATCTTTACATGTGAACATACCTCAGAGCCTTAGGGCCTGTCTATCCTAACGGGCTAAGTTGTAAGGAAGCTGCCTTAGGAAGCTGCAGTAGAGAGACTTCCCTGAAAACTGTAGCTTACTTCAGAACACAGTTCAGTCGACAGGAAGATACCTGAGATAAAACTAGGAGTTTAAGGTTATTGACCCTTCCATTTTTTTATTGTTTACATTAGTCAAGCAGTTGAATTTTCAAGAGAAAATGTAGAAGTGGAAAAATTAATACTGTTTCAATTACAACTAGCTTTGATAGTTGAATGAGTATTTGGGAATATATTTTCTACTTTGTTAAGGTACATAATTGCAAATTCTATTAATTGCATGTCAGTTTGAGTACTTACATATTAATTACTAAGCTCACCCCATCTTGTCCCTGAAGGCAGCTTCAACTCTCCGCTTAGACGGGGCTGTTGCATTGCTGAGATGAAGCCGTGCCTCCAGTATTTACCTCCCCGCTCTGGATTTTCCTTGCAATAGTATCGTTGGTGTGGCTGTAATTTAAGTGCTACTTTCTGATCCAGTTTTCCTCTAGGACTCAAATAACAGCAAACAGCGCAGTTTTCAAAGTTCTTTTTCACCATTTTTTCTATCAGTATATTTTAGCAATAAGTAACAAACTGAAACATACTTTTCCAGCAAAAAAAGTTACAGAATAGAATTAGCGAGGAGTTTATTGATCTCTCAGCCTTAGCCACTTATATTATAAATTGTAACTGAAGCTCTTTTACCTTGCGCTATAACCTGGTGGCTCATTGAAGAGATGGTCTAGGAAAAATTTTCACAGGTAGTATGGCTGGTTGAAGACATGTTGGTTTTTCCCCTACTCAGTACCAGTATATGTGCTGCTGAAGTTCATTTAATGAAAACTAAATGCCTCCACAGTCTAAGCACTTTATAAGTCTGGCAATCGTTGGTTGGCTGCTTTTTTTCCCCCAGAACGAAATTGTCCTCTTCATCATCTTAGCTTGATTTCACCTTGGTAACTCTTAACCTATTCAGATCGCTTTCAGCAAACAAGATGTTTGCTAACCTAGATTGTTCTTTCTATTTATAAACTGTCCATGTTCAGTTTACTTTTCTCATGCAGTACTGGAAACAATTCAGTAAACTTTTTGTTATGACCAAGTTTTCATTTTGTTTTCTCAGTGAATAGTTGCAATATTAGCCATGCTTTAGGATTCAAATATTAAAGCCAAAATCAGAGTCAGTATTATAAATAGTAATTTAAATGACATGGAAACTTGTGATCAGATGGGCCCACCTTTGAAATTGCTACTTCCGCCTTGGAGTAGCCTTGTTTTATCATCACAACAATTAACAGTCACTTTCTCTGAAAGTACATGCCTAGACAACCTACTGACACTGGGTCAGGTCCAATTTAGAAGTCAGAGTAATTGCCAGTAATTTGCCCAGCCGTGGTTATCWGTGCTTTTAATTTCTTTTGCTTCAATTCTCCTTGTAGTTTCACTTTGATCAGTGTCTAGGAAGAAGAAATAAACAGTGATTAGTATTGCTCTGCACTTGCAGTTCTGGTTTGTTTTGGGAGCGGGTGATGCAGAAATGTTGAAGGGAAGAGACAAAAAGTTTTCATTTACACTTCCACTGTGCTCTCTCACAGTGAATTAAAAATCCATTTTTTTGTTTGTTCCCCCAGAGCAACATAAAGAAGCCTCAGCAACATTGTAAGTCCCAATCACACAAAAATTATGACCATTAGTGAAACAGTGGATTTGGTGTTCATTTGAATTTGCCTTCAATAGTTCAAATCATCATGGTTTCCATTTTCTGTTTTAAAAAATTTTCTTTGAGAGGGCTGGAAACATATTTAAAAAGTGAAAAAAAAAGGTTTGCATAAAAATTCAGCACATCAAGAGCTGGATTTTTTAAGGAAAACATTTCTGTAGAGCTGTATGTTTGAAATGCTGTCACAGAAATAAGGCTGTAAGATTGTAAGACTCAGACCCAGAAAATATTGCTAGAAGAAGAAAGGGTTTTTTGTTTTYTTGGTTTAATGATAAAAGTTTAAGATACGAATTTTAATGTTTATCTTCCTGATCAAAATGCAGAATGTAATCTTGCTACGTGCGATTTTCTGGCTTGATTTAATGGGTTCTAGCCAGTCTTGACAATCCTTCCATATGCCATATAGTTCACAGTCAAGGCCCTCAGCACTAGATAGTGCTTTTTTTTCTCTTAGTATCTGATGGGACATATCTGGTTGTATAAAAACCTTTGAGGATAACAATTTTTGTAAATGGAAACCAAGAAAGAGCGATCAAGCTACACAGGTTTAAAAAGAAAAAAGCATCTTCAAGCAAACTTCTAAAGTAATTTTACATGTACATTGGTGCCACAGTTAAAAAATTTAGCTGTCCTGAAAAATCATGTTCAAACATAAAACATTTGAGGTAATTTAATAGTTGGCACTTAAAGTAACTGCAATTTGATGTTCAATTCAAACCAGATGCTTTTTTTTTGCAAAAAGTATATTCTGTTGTCAGAGGAGAGAAAAAGCATTCAAGGTTATGGAGCAGACATTTCTTACTGCAGTTGATTAGAGCAAATTACCAAGAGCTGCACTTCACTTTTGAAACATTGAGGCGTTTATGATCTCAGGCCCCAACAATTAAAGAAAACAAAAATAAAGGGATTGAAAGTATACATACTGTGAGCAGTTAAACTGCAGGAATGTTGTGGATCCTAAACAGCTGGATTCCATTTGAACTTAAAAAGTTTAATAGCATAAGCTTGCACATCTTCTTTTCCACTTCAGAGCATCATCTGCCAGATGGAGAAGTCCCCCCTCTCATTTCCTTGTACATGTTAGAAAATAACAATCCTGTTATAGAATAAAAGCACTTGATGTATTGGAGCAGAACCAGTACTTTTAAAACAGGGAAAGATCTATACCTCTTAGAGAAGATCAGTTTGAGGTAAAGGGAACAAAAATAATAAAATATCCAGCTTCAGTAGTTTAATGTTTATAGGAAAGTTATTTTATTCATGTACTGAGCAAGCTGTTAGCATTGACGCATACAGAAATCTGCGTTCTTGGAAAGCAGAACATGTTAGTGAGCTCATGTACTTCAGAACCTTAAAACATGCTCCAAAGTTATTTCTTGCTCCTCGTTTTGAATGCTAGGTCTCCTGTTGCCATGCTAATTGGACGTTTGACAATGACTCATTAGTGGAGTTGACATTGTCCAAACTAATATTGTGATTTGGAAATAAATTTAAAGAGGAAAGAAATAAGGCAAAAAGCAATCCTTGTTCAGGACAGTAGTAATGCAGCAACAGGGCTGAAATAAATCCACAATGTACTAGACCTTGCCCTAAGAGGAGCTGCAGTTTGATGCTGTTCAGGCTCCTGCTTCTGTCTCCAGTCACACACAGAGTCTGCAGAGATCGTCTGTGGTGTGTTGGGGAATGAACAACTCCCGTCTCATGTCATCAAAGTTGACTTGCCAGGAAGATACTGGTTCTTCTCTCTGTGGCACACTTTGTGAACAGAAAAGAAGAGGAGGAGTTGCTTCTTAGCCATGTATTTTAAATTAAATAAAGATACCTACAGTGCATGGATCAGCATTAATTACAGCCCTTCTTGCAGAGGGAGAGCATGTATGTGTGTGTGAGGGGGAAACCTCCCAGAAGCCACATGACATAAATGTGGGGTGAGCACCCATGCTGGATCCCCACCAGGTCCAGCTCGAGTAGGCGCTTAAGAGGGAAAGTCCCGCTGCTGACCCATGGCCTTTCAGCATGAAAAAGAGAAAATAAGTCTCTGGACTAATCTTGAATTGCAGGCGGTTATACACAATAATTTGGCTTTTATGCAGTCATCTTCCACACAGTGTAGTGCAGAGTCTCAATGTTCAGAGAGGAGTGGGAAACCAAATCGGTGGATGGTCACAGGGCTTCTGTGTTTGTTTTGTAATTGAAAAATGCATTCTGCAGTAGAACAAAAGCATGTAGACTTCCAAAGTCTGACTTGGCTATCTTAAAATATAACTTTGAATTTCAAGCCTAAGGTCTTCAGCATGATTAAATGATGCTTTAAGCATCAGCTAACTGATCTCTGCTGGAGAGGATGCTGCAACTTTCCTGTAGTTAATGGATTGAGATAGTGAGGCCACAGAGCTGCTATGACAGATCATTACAACAGTTCATTGGCTGCTAATCCAGCATCTCCCTGTTGCTAAACAAATCACTCCTTATGTAGCTCACATTTTTCACAGTGTGTTGCTCCTAGCAGAAAAAAATACCCCTCACTTGAGCCACAGTGAAGTCAAGCTTTTTGAAATTGCTCACCACTTCAGCAGTGTGAAAGATTTATACGTGATTTGCAGAGAGGTGTCCTCGGTCTTTTAAGATGTTAATGTTACTCTCTCTGATGAGAACTCAGCACATCTTTCTAAACTGCAATCGGAATTGTTTTAGATGGCTTGAAAGGATGTAAATTGCTTTTAYGTTTAGCTTTCTCCAACCCCTCCAAGACATTTCTTCTGTTCAGAAGTAAAAGGATACCTTTGCTAACTTCTGGTCCCAAGCTCCAGCTGAGTTTGAGACTGAGGCTGTTTTTCTAGCTCATCTATCATGAGTAATAAGAATTTTGCAGGCTCAAAGATACCTGTGGAGCCCTATTGACGCTACTAAGGCCTGGTGTACTTAATCAGTATTTCTGTTCATCAACATAACATTGATATTATCTGCTTACAAGAGCCAGTGAGCTCTATGCCCATGCTCAGTAGTGGCTAAAGAAATTGAGGGAGCTGCTATTAGCTTGGTAAGAGGAGTATTTCTTAATAAGAATTTCTCTGAGATTAAACGATACATAAGTATAAACCATATATTTCAAGATACTCTGAGATTGCAAAAATGTTAATAAAAGCATCCACACACTTTGCTGAAATCTTTTACATATGGCATATGGGAACATCTTAGCTTATGGGATTCCAGGTGGTATTTGCATCTAGAAAAATTCTCTTTTTTCACTCAGAAGAGAATTTTCTCAACTGCACAGAGTRCGTGACTGCAGCAGTATCTGTGCAATGCCATGCTCTGCTCTCTGCAGAGGAATGAGCATTTAAGTGGCTAGCAARAGAATATCTGCAGGATATCCACAGCCCTTTAAACGAGCTGTGACTGCAATAAATTGCGGATTCCATAAAACTTTGGTGATTTGCAAGCAATGTGAAGTATTGCTCTCTGCAAAGTTATCGTGGCAATGCTGGCCTCTGGTGGAGCACAGCAGCAGGCTCCAGGAGCTCCCCAGCAATGTTCTCCCGCTGCTCTGCTGCTGGGGCACTTCAGCTTCCCTCTGCAAGCTCCTCTCCCTCTCCCGGCTTAGCTTTGCTTTTCACCTGCAGAAAGCYAGTACCACCCAGTGGTGCAGAGAATTATTACATATGTTGGAACAAGTCCTTGTAGACTTTTTTCATAGAAATTGGCTCTTCTTTAGTAAAATGCAGTGTTATTCTTGGTACTGGGGAAGCTGTGAGAAACAGAGCCAATAATATCCATAAAGAAGTTGTCTAAGTTCTTGGTTGCTAAATGCTTTTTGCAGTGCTGGAAGGAAGAAAGCAGAATAAAGAATTTCAAAACTACGTAGTACTATCTCCTCTAGATGCAGATGAATTGTTTGTATTTAAGGTGCTTCAAGCTGTTTTATTTTGGTTCTACCAATATTTCTGCAAAACAACGTGTGATGTGTACTAATTTGCAAACTTTAGGTATCTGAATGCCTKCAAATTTTGCTCATTTTTTAAAAAAATCCCTACTTCTATCAATGATCACACTAAGTAAGGAATGACAATATTGTTTAATGAATGAAACACTACAAAAAGGTTTCAAAGATTGCTCAAATTAAAACCCTCTTATTCAAGTTTTTTGCCATAAATTTACCAAAAAAGGTTAAAAATATTCCTCTTAAATATTGTGAGAATGAGAGAAAGACATAAATGATCATATTGTAGCTGCCACATTATCATCAACTGTATTATTTTGTTAAATTCAGTAATATTATGTTGTTAAATTTCTGTAATATTTTTACAGAAAGACTTGAAGTTCTGTAATATTTTTACAGAAAGACTTCAGTCTTTCTGTCTGAAGACAGAAAGAATCTATTTCTCCTTTTTTTTTTTTTTCCAATGCGACCGAGCAAAGACCTTGTTTTAAAAGTATGATGCTTCAATTCACATTCAGCTTTTGGGGAAAAAAAGAAAGAAAAAAAACCAAAAAACAATCAAAAAAAAAAACTCTTTGTGAACTTGACAGGGGATCAACTCTGAAATAAACTCCAGCAAAAATTACAAAACCTCCCTTCAACCTAGTGTATTCGTTGTATGATTAGCCACTGTGTGTGAACTATGAAAGTGAAACTAGAAACAAACTATCTCCTCTTAATTTTCAAACTGAGAGAAGTGTAAGAATGAGATATACCACAGACAGTGAACAACATGTATCACAATGGCTTTTTTTTTTTCTTTTATGTCTTCATTTTGCAGAGTCTAAAGTCTTCCTAGTACCATAACACACCAGAGAGCTTTGTGCACCAGCAGCGAAGTGGGTTGAATAAGCCGGTAGGATTTTTCCTTCTATAACTTTCACCAGCTTTATGATGCATTTTGTTTTTAATAGCAGAACTGACTCATGCTCCCAGCCTGTCACTAGGGATATGTGCTGCTACGTAGGGTTCTGGAAGAACACACCAGCATCTTCTGGATTCTAAAACGTGTTCAATGTTTTAGAGCACAGTGAAGGTGCTAGTGAAAGCAAACATTTAATGGTTTCCTTTTGTATGGTACTAGGAAGACTTTTTAACATGATCCATGATGCTATAATATTTTGATTTTCTGGTTTGGCTAATCAGAAAAAAAAAAAAAGCTGAGCAAAAGGAGAGAACCATCCACAGAGCCTGAACAGTTCTCTTATCTAAAGCTGTTCAGCTGAAATTATTATATGCTATAATATGATTATATTTTATATTCATTATAATTATTATTTTTAACTATGCAATTAAAATCATACTGTTCTTCTCAGCATTCCAAAGTCCATTGAATCCCCGAAGAATGGCAACAATTTTGTTTGGTTTTGCTCATGCATTCATGCTCTTGTGTTATGGCTACAGATGCTCATTTTGGAGCTTCAAATGGTATTTCAAGAGCCAGCCACGGGAGAGCTCTGAGGCTTAATGGAGACTTCCACTAGAGTTTAACAGAATGCTTCACATATGCTACTTCACACAACATATTCCCACTAGAACAAGGCTAAACAAACAGTCAGTAAGAGACTTGCTTAAAGCCTACCTTTTTGTCACTCTTCTTGGCTTTAAGATCCTACTACTGTAGTAAAAATCCAGGCAGAGTTATCCTGTTCAGCAGCTAAACAGGTGGGAACAAGTAATGTGGGAACATGAGAATTTCTACATCTTTTATTTGCTGCTCTTTCTGGAAGGATGTTTACATTTTCAAGCTGTGTAGCAAACAGCTATCAAGGCAAGCAAGACAGAAAGGTTGTGAAATCTTGTAATTTTATTATTTTTGAGGGGGTTTTTGCCTTTAAGATTCTAGTTATTAGCAGCAATATTCCTTCACAATAACCTCCACCCGCATTTTTTTGAATTGTAAAAGATCTCTCTTCTAATTCCTAGTAAATCACTTTACCTGTTCTCTGCTATAGATCAGTCCGTCCCACTTTCTGCTGATCACTCTCCCCCTTCGCTGATCATTTGTGGTTCAGCTATTTCCTTGCCTGTACCACACTGGGCCATGAATATCTGTGTGGTAAGCCAGATCTCGGACCCGCTCTGGTTGAAGAAAAATCACTGGTGGTTGCTTTTGGCTAGATCCATTCAATGGAGCCATGATGGCACAGGAGAGGTGGTGAGAGCAAGTGGCACAAAAAGGGATGAAGGAGGGATCTGTCCCTTTCCAGAGCAGGTTGGATTAAGACAAATACTTAATCACAACCCTAGTTTAAAACATAGACAATACAGGTTTTCATTTTTCAGTTCTATGCAATAATGGCTTACTAATAATGGAGAAGCAAAGAATCTCTTTGGTCTTCCTTTAATGTTAATTTCCATGCCAAAAAATTCCTTAAAACTTGATCCTTAAAACTCTTTAACTCTTTAATGTCTCCCCCTAATCCCTTTGTCCTTTGCTTTAACTGTGTACTGGGGTCATAAAGTCCAGTACGCTCTCAAATCCTCTTTGTGTTGCTGTTAAATAAGTCCTTTGTATATTCATTTATAAATACTTATTTTGGTAACCATGTGCACAGAAGATTACCCAGTTCCTCACTTCAGTGATGGAAATAAGATTGATTGCACTAAATGTTGACAGCAACTGCTAGGCTAGGGAGGCTGCAGTGGGAGGCCTCAGTAAAATGTCTTTCAACTTCCATGAGAACAGACTTTGGGACTAAAGTGGCTGGTGCAAATGGCAAGGACAGCAATCACTGGAAAAGATATATCCTGGAGTAAGTGACTGAGGGCAACTTCATGCAGTAGCTCCTAGTATGTCATAAAAGGCATAAAATAAGCATTTCCTCCCCTGCTCACAATAAATACCCTGGGATTTGATCTATGTTTTCCCTTAAGAGACTTTTTTCCTCTTGTTCACCCAGATATTATTGTTCCTATTGGCTTTAGCTGAATGATTTGGGCAAGCCAGAGCTGGAGGATTTGAGCCCTTTTAGTGTGTACAACATACATTTAATAATATGACATAATTTCAAGGCACTTCACAGATGCTAGTGAAGCCTCCTGCCACCTTTGTGAAGTTAATGGGTGTGATAATTTGGGAAGGGGTGGGAAACAAGGCCTAGGACTGAAGTTTATTACTCCATGACCATAGCAGAAGTGTCTTTCCACAGCTGCATGTGGTACTGGGGCGGGTGATGCAGGTGTCTTCTGCTACAGAGCACAGCCTCCTCAACTCTGTGGGTGATTCTGCTGCTTTGGGACAGCAGGTCATGTCATTGACCAAGTTAGTAGTCAAAAGCRTTATGTTCATGGGAGAAAAAAGCATGTGAATTATGCATGTAAGTTACCAGTAGCAGTGACTGTTGAAACATTTTAAAATATGAAAACATTTTTTGTCACTGCATTTGTTTACTGCATTTTTTTTCTCTCTGTTTACAGAAGCAAAGGGCTTAGTCAGTTTTATTTTAGGTCTTTTTCYAATCTTTCTCACAAAATGATACAATATTGCTGGGACACAAAGGACACAAAAGACTGCATTCATTGCTTTTTGGAGAGATTGATTTTGTTTCAATTTTTAATTTGGAAACATTTCTTTCAGATTTGGATTTAGATTGACTTCAGTTTTATGAAAAGAAAGGCTTGTGGGTAAATTTCAAGTGATTGGCTTGTTTTAAATAATTCTCAYTGCTCCCACTGGTGAAACTGGTGAAACTTTGTTTATGGGATTATTGATTGTCTAGACATCACCAGAAAGTGACAGATTCAATAGCCTAATTATGCTGTGTTTATTTTTTTTAATTTTATTATAATCTTTGTTGATTTSTTGAATTCATTTGGTGCTGTTTTCTGTTACCATTACAGTTCTTGCTATGAGTATTGTAACTGTACATGCTTTATAGTCTCAAGGCAATAGCTCCATACTTTTTTGCTTTGATCTTTTCTATGTTTTCTTTTTTGACATGACTGGGCATTTCTAGCCCCTTTCCACAGGCTGGTGATTATGGTTATTACCAAGGATGTAGTGACATGGCCAATAAATCAAATTCTTGACAAAGGCCAATTGTCACAGGTACTCTATGTCTCACCCACTATTTGTTTCTCCAAAGAACAGAAAAGATGCTAAAATATCATGCAATATCCTTACTAATTATTATTAAAAAGAGGAAGGAGCACATAATAAATCAGTTTTGAAACTACAGCTGGTGCAAAGATAGAAAAATATACAGAAATACTCCTTTGGTAGAATTAATAATTTGCTGAGGGGCCATGTAGGCCTGTATCCTGCCTGATGGAAAGAGAAGGTGTGAGAATCCTGCATAAGCAGATGTTAGATGACTTGCCTCACACATTAGACTTTCAGCTTAGCCTCTATGGATTGGCTTAACCTCAGAAGTGTGAATTCTAATGTTTCCTCCAAAGTTATCAACATTCATGATGATTTATCCATATAAATGTTCAATTCTTTTTTGCCTCTTGCTTGGTTCATGGCCTTGAGAACTTCCCAGTGCAGTGAATGCTGAAGTCTCTTTATACATCATGTAGAAAGGTGTTTTCTTGAGCTGGCTCTGAGTTTTGTCAACATGTATTTTGATTGAGTGCTCTCTTGAGTAATAGGAGAGATTAGCAACTTCTCTTTGGCCTATGTCTTGTGAAGCACGCATTATTTTAGGTGCTATTCTAATGTTTCTTTTTTTAGTTGTCTTCTAAGATGATCCTCTACCCCATTAAGCCATGACTCTCCTGCAACTCAAGTACATGAGGTTATTTTCTGGTTTAATTCATATATACAAGCCTACTGCATTACTATAACTGACAGCGGACAATAGYAGATGCCTGCGGGAGTTTCAGAAGAGGGAAACGTGTAGTAATACTTCCCTGATGTACTCTCCCAGCCTGTAGCCTTTCATGCTCATGGACTCCCTGGACAAAGATGGTGACTGTAGATTTTTCTCTATAAATTTGAGCTCCAAAATGACCTATGGTATAAGAATATATTGTATGAAAAAGTATTTCCTCTTGTTTATCTAAACCTGCTACTTGCTTGTATCTTTAGGTGCCCTTTAGATCTTATATTGGAAAATACAATATGCATAAAAATCCTGTTAGTTTGAAAGTATAAGGTAGCACCATACAGATCAATAAATAGTTGAGTTTATACTGAAAAGAGTTTTCTCTGCCCGAAAATAGATTTTTTTGAATGAAAAGAGAAAAGGCCATTTGTGAAATACTGCATGGCTGTCCCAAGCTAATGAGGCAAAATTAAATAAGAGTGAAATTTGGCCGTGGTCAACAAGGTCAGGAGAGCAGCTATTTTTATTCTGCATGAGGCTTGTACAACAAAAAAGGCAGTGACATTCTTTAATGTTGGTAATGTTTATGTTGGTTTTTATCCTTTGAAAAATAGTACTGATTTGGTTTCAAAACATATCAGCTCATTTTCCCTATATAATTCTTCTTTTGCTGTCTATGCAGTCCCAACACTTGGGCCTAGTAAAATGGCCACAACTCATGCGCCTGTGGGAGGGGTATGAGAGTTAAGGGACATCTAAAAGAATTACAGCAGGTTAGTGTAAAACTGAGGAATTCTTCAGACAACATTTTAGCACAGGGGAGGATTATGTAATTTACCCAGAGGTCGGATTTAGCTTTAGCACTTTTCATTGTTTCCATTTGTTGCAATCTTCAGAAGAGAGGCTTTGGTTATGCATCACCAGACTAAGTCTCACACTTTTAAGCAAAAATGGATTTAAATAGTCAGAACAAACCTAGGTACTTATATTTTTCCCTCTTAAGTCTGCAGCTAACTGTGAGTTTGTGTTTGCACACATAATTTTCAACAAAAATATGTGAGCTGCTTCTAGATGTTCTGGGCAATTTAGGATGAATAACTGTAGCTATTCTTGGAAAAACCTTGTGGCATGGCCAGTGTTGGCCATCCCCATCAGACTATTTCATTGTAGCCAGAATGATCCTGTGCACGCAAATGGGTCTGCCATGTGGTGCTCAGTGGGGGATTTTGTCCTTTCCTCTCTTTCAGGATCAGATCTGTTGGAGGGCTAGGCACTTAATGCAGTCCAGTTTGCAGGAGGTAATGAATAACCTTTCACTCTGCTTTTAAGACTCTCTTCAGTTCTTTTTTCCTTTCCTTTCCTTTCCTTTCCTTTCCTTTCCTTTCCTTTCCTTTCCTTTCCTTTCCTTTCCTTTCCTTTCCTTTCCTTTCCTTTCCTTTCC